>NC_138774.1:110816466-111058966 GCF_965119305.1 Pelophylax lessonae | reverse complement strand
TCTACAAAACTTGCCATATGGTATATTATGGATCCATCTTGGAAGATGATTGCTATGTGCATGCAGATAGGAGTTGCCCGCGCTTGGTTTAACCCTTTTGCTCCCAGGCCCCGTGTTCCACTTTTAAACTCAGCTGGCCAGACCATTTTTGCGATTTTTCCTTTGCTTTATATTTTTCACTTATAGCTTGCAGAGTTTGTAAAAGACCCCCCAAACCATATATTTTCTGAAAGCACATGAGCAGTGGAATAAAAATAAGGTGCTACTGATTTTTAAGGTCCCACGATATTTGCGAAAATGTTTATCAAAACAATATTTTTGTTAAAAATATCATTATTAGCAGATGAAATCACAGCAAATATTACAAAATTCCTACTAAATATAAACGCTTATCCTGTATTGAGTTAATAAATAACAAATATTTAAATTGTGCCTTTTTACAAAATGGTAAAAATCGAACAGACGCAAAAATGTAAATATACAAATTTCTCAAAAATTCTGAAGTTGTTCATTTTTACCTTACAGCTTTAGGAATTTGTAAAAAAGACTCCCCAATCCATATATTTTCTGAAAGCACATCACCTGTAAAATAAAAAGTAGGTGCACTGATTTTTAAGGCCACGCAATATTTGTGCAAATGTTTATCAAACAATATATTCACAAAAAATACACTAAAACCATTATTAGCAGATGAAAAAACAGCTAATTTTACAAAATCCCTGCTAAATCTCTACTAAATTTAAAATCTTAAACTGTATGTAGTTGATAAATAACAAAAATTTAACAAAATGGTGAATATCGAACAGACGCAAAAGTGGTAAATATCCACATTTCGCTAAAAATATGAAGGTTTTCATTTTATCCTTACAGCTTTTAGAATTTGTGAAAGATCCCTGAAAGCATATATTTTCTGAAAGCAAAGGAGCTCTAGAATAAAAAGAAGGTGCTACTGATTTTTTTAGGCCCTGCGGTATTTGCTCAAATGTTTATCAAAGCAATATTGATATGTTGAGTTAATAAATAACAAATATTTGAAAATTTGAAATTGCGCCTTTTTGCAAAACGGTGAAAATCGAACGTACCCAGAAATTTCTCAAAAAATCTGGAGGTTTTTATTTTTCAATCACATCTTTCAGAGTTTGTAAAAGACCTCCAAAACCGTATGTATTCTGAAAGCACATGACCCCTAGAATAAAAAGAAGGTGCTACTGATTTTTTAGATCCTGCAGTATTTACGCAAATGTTTATCAAATCACTATTTTCACAAAAAAACCCACTAAAATCCTTATTTGCACACGTAAACACAATATAACTTACGTGATTCCTGCTAAATTCCTACTAAGGCTTTGTTCAGTGGGGTGTGCTATAGTGTACACCCATGGAGTATCCCCATGTTTACCTGCAGGGGGATACACAGGCATTCTGTGCATCCCTGTGCAGGCAGCCCTATTCATGTAGATTGACAGATCTGACATCCATGCGGGTGTAGGTGCATGGACCCAAATGCAGACAGTGTGAGTTCAGGGACATACACCCACATAGATGTCAAGTTGAGAGCAGTGACTGTGTCCTTGCAGCTGCTGCATCTCAACTGACATGCATGGGACTTTGTGCACAGGAATGCATGAAACACCTGTGCTGTGTCCCTATTGACATCAATGTATATTTTATATTTATTTCAAAGTGTATTTTAGGGTAAAGCAGGGAGAAATGTCAGTGTAGCAGTGGCGACAGCGGTGGGGGACACTTTTTGGGGTTATAGCTCTAATTAGCGTATTGCTATCTACTGATCTGAGCTAAGGTTTTGTTCAGCAGAGTCTGCTGAACAAAACTGATATAAGCTAATGGTCCCTAAAGAGACCATGAGCTTTTAACACAAGGAGGAATGAGGTCCATATGGTGTATGGACCTGGCCAGCTGCAAGCAGTTCTGTAGGTCCTTACGGCATTCGGACCTGGAAGTAAAAGGGTTAAAGTGCATTTTTTAAATGATATCCCCTTCAGCATCAGTATTAAATTCCAGATCAAGGAACACCAAATAGTTAGCATCAAGTATGGGTAAACGAAATACCAAAAGGGTCATTGCTGCAATGCTCCAAGAAACCTTCAAGTTCTAAATCAGTGCCATCCCATATAATCAGGATGTCATCAATATATCTGGCATAAAGGGCCAGGTTGGCTGCAAAGGTGTTGTTCTTCCAAATACACACACATATACTGTACACACGCATATACACACTGTACACACACATATACATGTACACTCAGTATACTTTTCCGTGTTATTTAACAAATACTTCTAACTACGAATAGGGTTTCCTAACGTTCTAGTGGCCCCATGATCTTTGAGGTGTAGGCTCACATTTGACCTTATCTCTCCTCCCCTTTTTCATCCCAGGGGGCGGGGCCATGGCTCTCATTCCAGGTAGTGGGTGTTGTAAAATAACTTGTTTACATTACCTCTTAATCTCTCTATTAGCTAGTCTCAACCTTACTTCAATTCTGTATCAACCTCTTATCTTTAGTATTCTCAGAGACCGTGCAGGGAGTGCTATACACAGACAGATTGCATTACAATCAAGGCCGGTACAGTTTCCTCTGTTTTATAGGGTTCATAACAACAACACAATACAGGATAGGATGATGCACATTAGAGGATATCACATCACAATGAAGGCGGCACCCAATCATGGTATATCCCTTGATAGGACAGAATTCCCTTCCTATAGTTGGGTGCCTTTACCCCCTAAAGTACCTCCCCAACTATGTATTCATCTTACCAGAAATCTAACTATAGATTCTGGCAAACAATATTGCTTATTAAAGACATTCTTGAAGTCTGTACATCTGTGGTTAGCTAGGACATGAGAATACTTCCTCTTTCTTATACATAGTTTGTGAGGTTGAAAAAGTACATCAATCCATCCAGTTCAACCCATGATTCCCTGACTTCATACAGTTCTCCAACCTTAATTCCATAAAGCTTAGCAAATACATGTAAATGATTAAATTCTGCATAAACTCCATATTCAGAAAGATAAATATCCTATCAGATGTGTTTGTATGGCATAAATAGTTGCAAGTGAACCATTTCTAAACTAGGCTTTGAAGAAGAAGGTTGGTCCTTTGAAACACGTTAGTCAGTTGGGTCCTGGGCAGGGCCCCTTCCCCTTGGTCAGAGGTTGCGGTCATTCAAAGGCGTACAGCCACTCAGGTGGCCTGATGAGTTTTTATTATTCTGCTGTTTGTGAGTAGTCACCTACAGTATATGTTTTTATCATTATTTCTATAGTAAACACATTGGATAATTCACTAGGCCATGGGCCCTCCCTTTTCTCTTTTTCTACAGTATGGTCAGGACAATCCCAGTCCTCGAAGGCAGCAAGGCCACCTAGAATTATCCACTGCACGACCGGACATTATTGAGATTATAACCATTACATTGTCCATCCACTCATACACAGAAGTTTGTTGTTCTAATTTGATGTACAGGAGTTTGCAAGAGCTGATATTAGGTCAAATCAAAGTACTTACATAGCTTGCATAAAAAAAAAAAAAAGTAACAATGTATTAATGATTACAAAACTGTACTAACCTGACATGTACATGCCTATTTAATTTGGGTGGATCACTGTGTATACTGAGGGAAGATCAGGATGTCAGGATGACAGTCCTGGAGCTTGCACTGACTTTAAGTCCGCAGAACAGCTCCCATATCTCTATCCTTACACATTAATTTAAATGAAAATGATCTCATCAATACATGTTATGTATAATATTTTTTTTTATATAACCTGTTTTTTATTTTTTTGGGAAGCAGTTTATTAAAGAAAGGCAAAATATTCCAGAGTAGACAAGTAGCCAAAAAAAATCCATATGTTACATCTCAGCCTAATATAGTAGTCATATTTTATTTATTTCAGGCACTTATATAGTTACATAGTTAGTTTTTACAATCCTATATACACAATCCCATACCCACAGTTGATCCAGATGAAGGCAAAAAAACCCCAGCAAAGCATGATACAATTTGCTCCTGCAAGGAAAAAAAAATCCTTACTGATCCCCCAAGAGGCAATCGGATGATTCCTGGATCAACTTTACCTATAACTGTTAGTATCCAGTTATGTTATGCACATTTGGGAAAGTATCCAGGCCTATTTTAAAGCAATCTACTGAGCTGGACAGAACCAGCTCTTGAGGGAGTCTATTCCACATTTTCACAACTTATACTGTGAAGAAGCCTTTCTTAATTTGAAGAATAAATCTCCTTTCCTACGGATGTAAAGAGTGCCCTTTGTCTTCTGTTATGACCTCAAAGTGAATAACTCAACACCAAGTTCACTATATGGACCACTTGTATATTTATACATGTTGATCATATCCCCCCTTAATCTCCTCTTTTCAAGAATGACTTGTCTCTTTACCCATGTGATCAGCTGTGTCCAATCACAGGCGGTCACATGTAAATGAAGAAGTGACGTTTATCGGCTCTCCTCGCCTCACACTGTCAGAGTGTGTGGCGAGGAGAGCCAATCAGGGACTGCTCCTTAAAGAGGAACCTAGAAAAGGTAATCAGGGAAATAATTACAGAAAGCCTCAAAAACAGTGCCCACCATCAGTGTCCACAATTAGTGCCCACAATCAGTGCCCATAGTGTTGCCAGTCAGTGCCTGCTCATCAGTGTCCATCAGTCCTGCCTGTCAGTGCCCATCAGTCCAGCCTGTCAGTGCTCATCAGTGCCGCCAGTCAGTGCCGCCTGTCAGTGTATATCAGTGCTGCCTGTCAGTGTATATCAGTGCTGCTCATCAGTGTCCATCAGTGCCACTTCTCTGTTCCCATCAGTGCCGCCTTTCAGTGTCCATCAGTGCTGCCTATCAGTGCCCATCAGTTCCGCCTGTCAGTGCTCATCAGTGCCACCTATCAGTGCCACCTATCAGTGTCCATCAGTGTGGCATATTAGTAGCTCCTCATCAGTGCCACCTCATCAGTGTCCATAAGTGCCACCTCATCTTTGCCCATAAGTGCCACCTCATCAGTGCCCATCACTGCAGCCTATCAGTGCCCATCAGTGAAGGAGAAAAATTACTTATTTTCAAAATTTGCTCACAGAAAATAAGAAAAACTTTTTTTCTGTCTGTTTTCTTTTTTTTTTTGGTAAGAAATAAAAAACCCAGCAGTGATTAAATACCACCAAAAGAAAGCTCTATTTGTGTGAAAAAAATGATAAAAATTTAATATGGGTACAGTGTATCATGACCGCACAGTTGTTATTCAAAATGTGAGAGTGCTGAAAACTGAAAATTGGCATGAGCAGGAAGGGGGTGAAAGTGCACTGTATTTAAGTAGTTAAAGCGGAGTTCCACCTAAAAAAAAAAATACATAAAATACCCCCTGGACAGTCAGGGCTAGGGCATTCCACAATGGATAGCCTCTGAACTGTCCCGGGTTGCACTTACCTGCAAGAAGAAATACTTACTTTGAAAATGTCTTCTCCAGCGCTGCCATCTCAGGTGTGGGCAGCTTGAAGCCAGCCCGATCCTCTTCTGCGTCCTCTTCCGTCCCACGATGCACTGCGCCGGCCCCGCCGTCACTTCCGGGGCTGCAGCATCATCCCTGCACAGCTTCTGGGCATGCCCAGAAGCTGTTTAGCAAGGTATGGCGGCGCCTGCACCGGAACTGACGTCGGGGCCGGTGCAGGCGCATTAATTTCTGGGAGCGATGACGTTCAGCTCCCAGGAATCATTGCAAGCCAGGAAGTGACGACTCGCCGTGGCCACCGAGGGGAGGAAGAGGAAGTAAGGTAAGTATATTATCTTCTAAACAAGGTAAGTAAAAAAAAAAAAAAATGCGATTATCCATTTGTTTTTCAGGTGACCCGGAGCAAGAAGATGGACGGAACTTTTATTTTAGGGCGGAACTCCGCTTTAAGCTCCATTTTTACAGCTCGGGCAGCACCATATCATGTGTATCAAGTCGCCTTGATCTCTACAACAATTACTGAAAATTGGGTCTTGTAGCAGGCCTGAGTTTGACCATATAACCTGTTTTTATGAAAGAATTTTACAATAGAAAGTAAAGCCTATACCAAGCGCATCTCTAAAATGATGAAACTCCTGACAGTTATTTGGTCACAATGACATAAAAAGCCTCACAACAAAAATGCACACAGAATCTCACCAGACATCTTAAAGTGTACATATATTTTGTTTTAGCTTTGGATTAAGTAATGGAGGGTAAAAAAAGTCCATTCGATTTATTTTTTGGTGTCTCTCACTGGGGAGATTTACCTTCATCTAGTGTCCCAAAATTGCATCAGGAAGCGATAGGAAACTTTAGGAAGGAAAGGAGAAAGGGAGGGAGGGCTATTTTATTGTAGTCGGTATTGGCCCCTAAATAATAGGTGCCCAGATAGGTGCCCCCTGCACATTATGAAGCGCACTGATTGTACTTCACTTCTCTCTCATCTCACTTGACATTTTTGGATTGAGTTCTGACAATAGGCGTTTGCTGAAATAAATTTAAGTTCCAGGTGACTTATCCAGAATAACAAATCTATGGAACAGTAATTTGGCAAGAATAATTGGCGAGAAGGATAATTACACTGCTTAGCATACAGATACAGATACAGAGCCAATATGGTATGTGCCTATTTTTCACTGTCAATCAAAATATGACAAAAAAGATAAAAAAAAGTATAAGTAGCAAAGTAGTCTACATTGGTCCAGAAGTTTATAAACGTGATCCATCTCTTTTTCATCAATTCATTTGATACACACTATCATATTTTCTGTGACTATTCTTATGACTACTATTTTCCTACAGATCTAGCTATCTCAACACAGTTAGTATTCTTTACCAATGTGGATTTTAGCTTTCTTTTTTAGCAGTGCAGTCCCTACATAAAATAAATTTAATCCCAAAACGTTTTTTCATTTTGGAAAGAGTAGGGAATTTTGAGCACCCCTCTTAGAATGTATTTTGCCATCTATGTCACATTGAGGAGATTTCCCTTCATGTCCAGTCCTGGAGACACAACAGAAAGTAGCTGAAAGCTCTTCACAGTGGTGGAAGACCCATCTTGGATGTCACCACAGCAAGTGTTCCCATTGAAAGATTTTCCCACTATTCTTGTTTTGACTGCTCTGTACTTTGGATTTACCTTCATGTGTGGTTCTAATCACATTGGGAACCACAAAAAATACAGATAGTGACTCTTTCCAGTGGGTTCACAGACAATAACCTCACTTAAAGTCCTGAAACAATGGTCGCAAGGACACAAACTGCAGTGCCCAAGATCAACAGATCTAATGCTCTAATGTTGTCAAGCCCTGAGTAAGGGTGAGCCCCAATCATGTTGGATATGTTTCCTGTCATACCCTAATTAGTGATCTTTGTTGTCAACTGGCTGGAGCTTCCAAGAATTCTGTTTAATCCCAGAGTTGTTCACCTACCTCCACAGCAATAAAAACCACAGAAGGCTACACAGAGGTTGTAACCTGTCCTCCACTCTATGCATATTGAAAACAAAAAGTTTTGGCTTTTGTGTTTTCATGTATGTTAGAGAAGAGTGGAGAGGCTGAACTGTAAAGTAGAGCTTGTAACATATAAGAGGGATTTTTTTCCCAACAAATAGAAATGTTTGAATGAAGGTCATTAAAGTGGAGTTCCAGACATTTTTAATCAATTGGATTACATAGATGTATGTAATCCCCTTTAAAACGACTTTTACCAATGGAAAGTTTTTTTTTTTTTTTGTTGCTAGTAAATACCTGATTTTCTGCTTTATTTATCCTCTTCTCACTTCCGGGTCTGGTCGGCGATTATGTCATTCGGCGATTCGCAATGTGTGCTGGGATGGCATGAAATCTCGCATTATTACACAGGAGATGAGCTGCACTGCGTGCTCTGCCCCACCTCCGCCCCGCCTCCTCTCAGAGAGCTTTATGTATGTAGTGTATTGAGGCTGTGCTCCGCCCCGCCTCCGCCCCGCCTCCGCCCCGCCTCCGCCCCGCTTCCTCTCAGAGAGCTCAGTGAGGATATAATGCTTTCAGTCCTCGCTCACTGAGAGGAGGCGGGGCGGAGGCGGGGCAGAGCACGGCCTCAATACACTACATACATACAGCTCACTGAGAGGAGGCGGGGCGGAGGCGGAGCAGAACACACAGTACAGCTCAGCCCCTGTGTAATAATGTGAGATTTCATGCCCTGAGATAAATCCCAGCACACACTGCGAATCGCCGAATTACGTAATCGCCGACCGTACCCGGAAGTGAGCAGAAAATCAGGTATTTACTAGCAACAAAAAAAAAAACAACTTTCCATTGGTAAAAGTTGTTTTAAAGGGGATTACCTACATCTAAAGTGACTAAAATGGGTGGAACTCCACTTTGAAGCCAGAGGTACACATAAAGTATTTAAACAATAATTTTGGTGTTTTTTAAAATTTATGTTTTTATGGCAAAATGAGCTGATTAACCGTTTTCTGCAGACTTTCAGCTTTAATTTGAGGGTATTTACATCTAAATCGGGTGAACAGTGTAGGAATTACAAAAGTTTGTATATGTGCCTCCCACTTTTTAAGGGACCAAAAGTAATGGGACAATTGGCTGCTCAGCGGTTCCATGGCCAGGTGTGTGTTATTCCCTCATTATCCCATTTACAAGGAGCAAATTAAAGATCCAGAGTTAATTTCAAGTGTGCTATTTGCATTCGGAATCTGTTGCTGTCAACTCTCAATATGAGATCCAAAGAGCTGTCACTATCAATGAAGCAAGCCATCATTCGGCTGAAAAAAAAAAAAAAAAACCATCAGAGAGATAGCAAAAACATAGGTGTGGCCAAATCAACTGCTAGGAACATCCTTAAAAAGAAAGAACACACTGGTGAGCTCAGCAACACTAAAAGACCCAGAAGACCATGGAAAACAACTGTGGTGGATGACCAAAGAATTCTTTCCCTGGTGAAGAAAACACCCTTCACAACAGTTGGCCAGATCAAGAACACTCTCCAGGAGGTAGGTGCATGTGTGTCAAAGTCAACAATCAAGAGAAGACTTCACCAGAGTGAATACAGAGGGTTCACCACAAGATGTAAACCATTGGTGAGCCTCAAAAACAGGAAGGCCAGATTAGAGTTTGCCAAACAACATCTAAAAAAGCTTTCACAGTTCTGGAACAACATCCTATGGACAGATGACACCAAGATCAACTTGTACCAGAGTGATGGGAAGAGAAGAGTATGGAGAAGGAAAGGAACTTCTCATGATCCAAAGCTTACCGCCTCATCAGTGAAGCATGGTGGGGTAGTGTCATGGCGTGGGCATGTATGGCTGCCAATGGAACTGGTTCTCTTGTATTTATTGATGATGTGACTGCTGACAAAAGCAACAGGATGAATTCTGAAGTATTTTGGGCAATATTATCTGCTCATATTCAGTTAAATGCTTCAGAACTCATTGGATGGCGCTTCACAGTGCAGATGGACAATGACCCAAAGCATACTGCAAAAGCAACCAAAGAGTTTTTTAAGGGAAAGAAGTGGAATGTTATGCAATGGCCAGGAAAGAAGTGGAATGTTATGCAATGGCCAAGTCAATCACCTGACCTGAATCCGATTGAGCATGCATTTCACTTGCTGAAGACAAAACTGAAGGGAAAATGCCCCAAGAACAAGCAGGAACTGAAGACAGTTGCAGTAGAGGCCTGGCAGAGCATCACCAGGGATGAAACCCAGCGTCTGGTGATGTCTATGCGTTCCAGACTTCAGGCTGTAATTTACTGCAAAGGATTTGCAACCAAGTATTAAAAAGTGAAAGTTTTATTTTTATTGTTAATCTGTCCCATTACTTTTGGTCCCCGTAAAAAGTGGGAGGCACATATACAAACTGTTGTAATTCCTACACCGTTCACCTGATTTGGATGTAAACACCCTCAAATTAAAGCTGAAAGTCTGCAATTAAAGCACATCTTGTTTGTTTCGTTTCAAATTCATTGTGGTGGTGTATAGAGCCAAAAAGAAAAAATTGTGTTGATGTCCCAATATTTATGAACCTGACTGTATATATATATATATATATATATATATATATATACACAACACCAAAAGATCAAAATCAATTGAAAAATCAAAATCTATAAAAAAAGTCCATCATTATTGGTGAAAAATATTGCAGTTCCATGATAATTAAAGTGCTGTTGTGTAAACAAAATCGTTGCAGTCCGTGTTGCCGTCTTCTATGCCCACTCACTCACCAGCTGCCATAGACTCCCATAACAGAAGCCATGTGCGCTTTGCAAATCATCTCCGATGCTGGGATTAGTAGTCCTCCAACCTTCCTTCTTTGTGGATAAGGATTCACTATATATATATATATATATATATATATATATATATATATATATATATATATATATATATATATATATCTTTATACCATATATACTCGAGTATAAGCACGAGCGGTGGCGGCGCGTGCGCAATGACGTGTCGGCGCGGGTGGCGCCATTTTTAAAATGAAGGTGCCTCTGGAACAGGTAAGTGATGCAGGGCTGCGGGCACACTACAAGGGATGCAGTGCTGCGGGCATGGTCAACCTGTACCATGCCCACAGCACTGCATCTCCTGTAGTATGCCCACAACCCCGGATCCTCTTGTACCATGCCAGTACCCTGCATTCTCCTGTACCATGCCAGTACCCTGCATTCTCCTGCACCATGCCAGTACCCAGCATTCTCCTGCACCATGCCAGTACCCTGCATTCTCCTGCACCATGCCAGTACCCTGCATTCTCCTGCACCATGCCAGTACCCTGCATTCTCCTGTACCATGCCAGTACCCTGCATTCTCCTGTACCATGCCAGTACCCTGCATTCTCCTGCACCATGCCAGTACCCTGCATTCTCCTGTACCATGCCAGTACCCTGCATTCTCCTGTACCATGCCAGTACCCTGCATTCTCCTGCACCATGCCAGTACCCTGCATTCTCCTGCACCATGCCAGTACCCTGCATTCTCCTGTACCATGCCAGTACCATGCATTCTCCTGTACCATGCCAGTACCCTGCATTCTCCTGCACCATGCCAGTACCCTGCATTCTCCTGCACCATGCCAGTACCCTGCATTCTCCTGCACCATGCCAGTCACCCTGCATTCTTCTGTACCATGCCTGCCGCCCTGCATTCTCACCCTAGGCTTATACTCGAGCCAATTATTTTTCCCATCTTTTTGTGCTAAAAGTAGGGGCCTCGGCTTATACTCGGGTCGGCTTATACTCGAGTATATACGGTATATAGCATATTGCCAGAAAAAAGGGAGAGTATATAGCGTAATTCCGTTTATTAAATTAGTAATAAAAACACAGCATTCCAATCACTTTATACAAGGTAAAGCAAGCATAAAAAGCAGAACGCCGCCACTTGCGTGTCACTGGCCGGATCTGCTGTCACCACCCGCTGCCAACTGATGCGTTTCGTCCCTCCCACAGGACGATATCAAAGGCTATTCTTTGGAGGACTACTAATCCCAGCATCTGAGATGATTTGCAAAGCGCACATGACTTCTGTTATGGGAGTCTATGGCAGCTGGTGAGTGAGTGGGCACATAGGAGGAGAGCAAGAACTGCACTGATTTTTTTTTTTTACAGCACTTGGCACCACAGAACTTTAATAATGATGGAACTGCAATATTTTTCACCAATAATTATGGACTTTTTTGAATTGATTTTTGATTTGATTTTTCAATTGATTTTGATTTTGGACTTTTTTGGTATTGTGTGTGTGTATATATATATATATATATATATATATATATATATATATATATTTATATATATGAGTTTATGCAATTGTTTATATATATTAGGTCTCACAGTGAGAGCGCACTTTCTTCCACACATATATGATTTAAGGCACTACACCTCTGAAGCAAACTCACTAAAAATATGCACCAATTTCACGTAGTTTGTTTATTTATAGACTGCAGCTCTTACACACAAGCTCTCCTGTGCCCCAATATAAATGTTTGAGCACTGCCTTAGTCAGCACTGTTTTTCTCCCTGGGCATTGCTGTTAATAAGGAAAGTGTTTAATGGATTGTGCCAAAGAGCTGGACTTTCCAGATTATTAAGTTGAGTCATTTTTATTATTGTATATGCAGCCTGACTAAATAATGGTAAATAATTAAGAGGGTTCAGATGGGCTTTAAATGTGATTCAGATGCTGACTGGAAACTACTTAAAAGATTGGCATTTGCATAGAGGGACAGACAGTGATGAATTAGGTGAGAGTCATTTCAAAAGCTGACTCAGTAGATTATGAGGTTAAGGAAGAGAGGTTTGAAAGTCTTTTGTGTTGAGTAAGGAGTATATTTTTTAGATGTAATACAGGTACAGTAAACGTGGTAAACAACTTTTACTCCCTTTAAAGGGAGTTTTATTTAGGACATAAGCTGAACAGGATTTTCTTTATATACTGTTTTAGTGCGTTTTTTAAAAAAAATAATATAAAACAAAAGTTTTTTAGTCTTAGAGTAGGAAAAACCTAAAACTCCTGTTGTTTTTTTTGTCTTACTTTTTTTGTCATCCAGATCATCCAGATACAATGATAACTGAGAGGAAAACTCCACTTAATCAAGGGAAATATGCTTAAAAAGTTGTCACATTTTCCTTTTCTCCTGTCAAATCTACACAGTAAATTTCCCCCTTACTTATAGAGGGTAAATCTCCCCAGTATACAGCACTAAAGACCCAACAGGGGTTCTAAGCCTTCAGCACTTCCACTCCATTGCTTAAGATACACTTTAGGGTTTTTTGTTGCAGGATGAAATCTGGGAAACACCAGAACACTTTACTGAGGTGAATTACTAAAATCACTTTTCTTAGATTGTACAAAACAAGACATAGGCATAGTCATAGATGACTAGGTTACATGTTTAAAACTACACGTAATTGGACACTGGCAAAAAGAATTGACAGGACCTGCATTCACAGCAATCCTCAGTTTTTTTGTTAGTGTTCTTAGGTAATGGATGGCTCCTCTCTACTGAGGGAAATTACTGTGTAGCCCCCTCTTGGATAGGTGCTAGGTAAAAGCTTTGTTTTTGGCTCTGCTTGCTAGTTAGTTTGCCTGTTAGTTCTGCCTGCTACATGTGTCCAGGGTGTGATTAATTTGGCCTGAGGGAGTGTCCCCACTGTATCCAATAGGGGAGTCTGTTGGATAGTGGAGGAATCCAAGCCAATGACAAACTGGCTTTTGTGGCAGTCCCAATGGGAGGACACAACCGCAGTGCATCCTGGGATTGATCATAAAAGCCGGGGCACATGTGACAGGGGGTCTTTGGACGGGAAGCCAGGTCACAGGAGGAGCGTGATGGCTGTCTCTCCTCATGTCAGCAAGGAAGTTGGACACAGGCAATCAGCCTAGTTAGCCAGAGTGTGGTGCTGAGCCAGGAGGTCCAGGATACTGACAGTGGAGTTGAAGGCAGAGTGACCGGAGGAAAAACAGTGTCCATGAGTACACGGGAGCTTGCCAGGGGTCTGCCCAGGAAGGGGACCACTCCAGTGAGGTCAGTGGACAGAAGCTAGCACACACAGCAAGTGAGAAAGGGGGGTGCCAAGTTAGACCCTGAAGAGTAACCTAAGGAATAGTTCACCTTTCAAATCTTCACTTCAGTGGCAAGTTGAAGCAGTGGCCTTGCCACACTCAATCCATGCAGCTTTTGGATCAGTGCTCTAGGAATGCCACTAGGACTGTACCCAGGCACACTAGAGATGAAAGACAGTAAACATGAAAGTGACAGTAAAGATGCATTGCCTTAGCATGCTGTTCAGTGTGTGGATTTAGCTTTAGGGTTATATACAGGTCCAAGACAGTGGTGATCCATGGAGTACCTCAAGACCCCTTTTGGAGCATGCTCTTCCGAAGTGAGTAAAGCGAGTTGACATGCTCCCCTTTTTATATTGTTGTCATATTGTTCTACTGGTTGGTGAGTAAGGGCCTGTCCCTTTAAATCGACCCCTTTGTGTCCCCTGGCCATCCCTATTCTGCCTTCTGGTGTGTATCTGGGACTGGCTGTGTAAATTAATAATGTGATCAAGAAGTGATACTGTGAGGCAGCTCTGTGTATTCGCTGTGCCTGTATTTATTGTCAGATGTATTTTTTCCATAGAATGGCTGTGTTGTAGAAAGCAGTTGAGCTGTACTTCAGACTGCCCTGCCTCTGGATCAACTATGGGTATAAGACTGTGTATATGGGATTGTATGTTTTTTTCCCCTTTCATTGGTTGAACTAGATGGACTTGTGTCTTTTTTCAACCTGATTAAGTAACTAACTATATAACTATGAAAAAGTGTAGAGTTCATTGATGGAGTCTTTAATAATGATAAATCTACCCTAGTGTTCAGAGAGCTGAGCCTCTAGTGAAAATTGGAAACTATGTTGTACGGCAATAGCAACCACTTTCATTTTTTTGCTCAGTGAATTTCTAAAGAACCATGAGTTTACATATGTATGCAATTAAGGCACAGAAGACAGTCAGTAAAATTAGTCTCCTGGAGCATCATTACACGTGGAGCCAATTGCTTAAGCTTGGTTTAAAGTTTGTTTCAGTCACTGGGTAAGCATAAACCTCTGATTTTATCTTTCATTAATTGGAATCCCGAGGAAGCCATAGGAATTATGGTGTGTAAATGGAAAAGCTTCCCTTGGAACATAGACAACGAGAACATAACAAAATTTCTTCTCACAGTGGGGCCACCCCCAAACCTAGGTGGGGTGTGTTCCTCATTTGAAGAGTGACTCGGCATTGGTTATGCTCCAGTCTGTGGAGCTTGGCTTATTTGAGAAACATTGGTAACAATTCTGGGGCATAAGGACCCCTGTCATATCTCATTTTTTAATTGGAAAGGTGACATTAAAGGTGGCCATAAAAAAAAAAAAAGGAAGGAGCAATAAGGGAAACATAAAATTAGCCAGATAGGTATGGTAGGATGGCTGACCTCAAACAGGTAAAAATATATCCTCACCACAATAAAGTCAAGGAAAATACCCTTTCTTGGGATTTGTTACAAGGCTACACATACCTGTATGTCAGTCTGGACAAGCCATGTAAGAAAGCCACCAAACCCCATATCAAGTGTGCCAATAATCAGTAGACCCTGGATGCATCATTCAGGGGGTCTTGGTTTATAATTGTGTGTTAGGCTACACAAATGAGAGACATGGTTATTGCATTCCGAAATTATGTTAAGTCCAGAGAGAGTACTCCTGGGAGTGCTAGCAGAATCGAAAATCCAGAGCTTTAGGACTTTTAATGGAATGGAGAGAAGTGGTGTTCTGGCTTTGACCTGGTTTGGCATCTCTGTTGACTACTCTGGAGTACTATTTGCCATCGCTCCTGACAAGCTGGTACGGGAATATGTTCTGTGGTATGCCACTCAGGAATGTCGATCTCCGAAAGATCCGATGTTTTGAAAAGAGGGAGATCTCTTTTATCTAGGAAAGTGACTGTTTTACCATCTTTTTTGTACTATCAAGCTAATGATGGTAAGCCTTCCTAACATAGGAGGGGTCAGGATACAGATTTATTTTATTAAGATCAAAATCTGAATGAGCTGTATTTCTTTTGCGACGATGGCCTCTTTCACTGCATATTAGCGTGAATGATGAATTACATTTCTCATTCTATCAGTCCCTTGGCTGGGTGGTTGGAGGGCAGTGAGCTCAGTCTGTTTCTATGTATTCAAGGTCCTCATTGCCAAGTGCCTGCATGAATATTCTAGTGAGTGTAGGAATCTTGTTGTAATCAAATTGTCATCAAGTTACAATAATGAACATTCAGATTTCATATATTTTCTTTTAGGAGCTTAAATGAGTGAATTGCATCATCATATTTAGCCTCCAAAGTCTCTAATCTATGTCCATTCTGAGTAGTTTCAGATCTGAGCTCAATATCCTGCTTGAAAATCTTATTTTACTCTGTGTGTAAATTGCTCCACATATGCTTTAGTGCGTAGTGATTTAATGTGTAAGATTAAAGATTCAAGTCCTGCTCTATATCTTCCATGTCAGACTATGCTAAAAGAGCCCTGGGAGCTGGCTGCAGTAGGGAGACTATGTTTATCTACATCCCTCTGTGGACTGGAAGCTGTATCTACAGAGCTAGCAGAGGGAAAAGCATTCCAAACAGCTGCATGCTATGACTTCATCGCAGATGTGGCCTGGGTTCCCAAGTGCTGCTTCGCCAAAAAAATTCACCTGGGCACCTTTAAGTTAGAACAAGCCCTCCAGCTTCCACATCTACATACATAAGTTAGGAAAGCACCATTTTGTGGTTGTGATAGTGCCCCACTGTTGGCTGTGGGGAGCTGTTTGATTCTATCTACCATGCAAGGTTCATGATTGTCTGATTCTAGTCCACTCTTCCTGTAAGTGCAATTGATATTTTATTAAGGTTCGCTGGTTTATAACTGCACTTAAAGGCTAGATTCACTTTTTTTTTCAATATTTCAGCTACCTTATGTACCAATATACAAATAATGTAGATTGTGGAGGGGGAGGTCATGGCCTGGAAAAATCAGGGAAATATATTGGCACCTTCCCCCATATGGTATAGATATGTAAAAAGAGGGGGGGGGGGGTTACAGATCGACCGAATCGGTAGAACTATACCAAGGGGAATTTAAATGTGCCTCTAAGATACTTGTTTATGCATATATACCAAAGACACAAAGAAAAAATGATTGTAAAAAAATATCACAACATTTTTATTTAAATATAACAACATATAAATAACATATAGTGATAATAAAATCTACAATATGTGATCAAGACAGATCATTATATTTGAATTATCCCATAGAAAGTGTACAATGGTGCATAACCGTTGCTGGAACTACGTGTTTTGCAATGGATGCTTCCTCAGGGTCCAGCAAAATGTTTACATACAATCATGTTGGACAAGTCACAATGATCTAAGAATACATAATACAGTGATTAGAGATATAGAAAAAACAATACATCTAAACAACAATATACCATGAAATAGCTTTAATCCTAATTTACAATTTGGAAATATATTAGTCTATTCTGCATTTCTTTATTGTATCTGAAAACTTACATCAAAAATACTTGTAATTCGTTTCTATTATGGTAAAAAGAAGGGTCTAGCTATTATTCCTAGGAAATCACAATGAGTCTCAATGTAAGTTTTGTACAGCGAAGCATATAAAATATAAACACATTAGGGACCAGGGGACAAACTAGGGGGGGAGGGATGTGGAAGGGTGGGGAGGGGGACCAGCCACATGGGGAATGTGAGGAATGAATCATCAGACAGCCCAAAGGGGGGGCATATTGGAAAAGAAGAGGGGAACAAGAGGGGGAAGGGAGAGGGGAGAAGGAAAGGGAAAAGATGGAGACGAAAAAATTAAAGAAAAGTAAGAAACAGAAAATATACGAAACGATGGTGCAGGATCACCATGTAAGTGATAAAGAGAAATCCACAACCATTAATTCAAGGACAAGTTATCAAACAAACACTGTACAAACAAAACAATGTACTTATTTTGCAGAAAAAAAAGCTTTCTATTTCTCTTAGGGCTGGTTCATACCACAAAAAGTACTCCAGATCCGTTCCAGATGTGATTCTACATGTGCATTTTATCATGTTTTTGATGCGTTTCTGGATGCATTCAAGATGCTTTTTTTCTTCTTTTTTTCCTGTCTTTTTTTTTACTGTACTGGTTCCTGTGCATTTTTGATGTGTTTTACTGCGCTCCTGTACAGATCAGTGCAGGAAAAATGCATTGTGTTCTACTTTTTTTTTTTCTGGAACTGGAAAGCCCTGGCACTACGGTTGCCTCATCCCTTTAAACCAGGACACACATTCATTACACAGATGGCTGATTAAGGTGATAATTAAACTCACTTAGTGCCTTATGTGCATTATTATAGCATCAGAGCCTGTGTAATTAATATGTGTTCTGGTCTAAAGAGATGAGATGGCAACCCTACCTGTCTGCGCTGATGTGAACTATGCCATTGGAAATATAACCTTCTTTCTATGCGTTTTTGATGCAGAAATAAAATGCACTAGACTGCATGTGATGTGAACTGGCCCTTAGACCAGGCATTGCCTTGGTGTCCTGTTGAAAACTCTTCCATTGGTATTAACTACAGGAAAACCAGTAGAAGGAAGTAGGTCACCAGCTGACCTCATTAACACACACCCTGCACCTGCCCTTCTCCAAGAGATCGTGCCAACCCACCTCCTCAGGTGCATGCATTTCCAATGTAATCAGCGATCACCATTCTCACTAAATAGATAGCTAGTGCTCCTTAACCACTTCTGGACTGGAAGGATTTGCCCCCTTAATGACCAGGTCATTTTTTTGCGATTCGGCACTGCGTTACTTTAACTGACAATTACGCGACGCTGTACCCAAAATAAAATTGACGCCCTTTTTTTTCCCAAAAACAGGGCTTTCTTTTGGTGGTATTTGATCACCTCTGCAGTTTTTTTTATTTTGCAATATAAACAAAAAAAAAGCGACCATTTTGAAAAAAAAGCAATATTTTTCACTTTCTGCTATAAAAAAAAATATATAAAAATCGAATTTTATCATAATTTTTGGCCAATTTGTATCTTGCCATATATTTTTGGTAAAAAAAATCCCAATAAGTGTATTTTGATTGGTTTGAGCAAAAAGTTATCGCATCTACAAACTAGGGGAAAGATTTGTCATTTTTATTTTTTTTACTAGTAATGGCGGCGATCAGCGATTTTTAGCAAGACTGCGGACAGATCAGACAACTAACTGACTTTTTTGACACTTTTGGGGGGGGACCAGTGACATTACTACAGTAAGCAGTGCTAAAAATATGCACTGTCACTGTAATAATGACACTGGCAGGGAAGGGGTTAACACCAGGGGCGATCAAAGGGTTAAATATGTACCTAGGGGGTGATTCTAACTGTGTAAGGGCCAGACTTGGTGGATGGAAACAGGGCTCCTGTCTTCTGAGATAACAGGAACACAGGAGCCCTGTTTCAATCAGTGACATATGAGCGGTGTGCCATGTTTACAATGACACGCCGCCTTCTGCCAGTCCCTGCAGCAATCTCCGGCCGCCGGACCCATTGCTTAGCTGCAGGGCTAGAGAGTGGGAACACGATCGTGCCGCCGCCGACGTGCTAGCACCCAAGACCCGCTCCCACGAGCCGCCGTAGGGGTACAGCGGTTTGCGCAGGAGAGCCAGCCTGCAGCAGTATATCTGCGGCGGTTGGTCTTAAGCGTGTGAAAATATTTTATATATTTACAAGGAGGTACCTTCATCCCATGTCATAGTAAACATGTTTTAGGCAACATTGGCCAAAGGAAAAGAAGGAAAAGAAGGAAACAGGAAGGGAAGGGAAGTGGGGCACGTAGGATTTTCATGGTACCATAGAAAAGCACGAACAGTTGGATAAAATCTAAAGAATGTTTTTATTTACAAACTTTATGAAAAAAATTATAGAACACATGACAATAAATAGTACATTATACGTTCATTAACCACTTGTCGACCACTCTTTGCAGGTTTACGCGACAGGGCGATCTACGTGATTATATGCACGCGGTTTTGGTGTCGCATGCGCGCCGCCGGAGTCGCGCTCCCGCTGTGATTAGATACAGCGGGAGGCAGACTGCAGGAGAAGCAGCCTCGATCGCCGCGGGCCTCCCGCGATCTTCGGAAAAGCTGACAGGAGAGCTGTCTGGTATGTAAACAATGTAAGATGGCTCTCCTGTCAGAGAGGCATGGAAAGATCGTGTGATTCAGCTAAGCTGAATCACCGATTTCTCTCTGCCTCTGTTCAATCCATCCCTAAAACAGTTGGTAAGCGCATCTAGGGAACACATTTAACCCTTTGATCACCCCCAGTGTTAACCCCTTCCCTGCCAGTGTCATTTATACCGTAACAGTGCATATTATTTAGCACTGATCACTATATTAATGTCACTGGTCCCCAAAAAGTGTCACTTAGTGTCAGATTTGTCTGCCACAATAATAAAAATCGCTGATTGCCGCCATTACTAAAAAAAAAAAAAAAAAAGGCCATAAATCTATCCCGTAGTTTGTAAACGCTATAACTTTTGCGCAAACCAATTATTATACGCTTTTTGGGATTTTTTTTTTTACCAAAAATATGTAGCAGAATACAAATTGGTTTAAACTGATAAAGAAAATTCAATTTTTTTTAAAAAAAAATTATTGGGAATGTTTTATAGCAGAAAGTAGAAAATATTGGTGTTTTTTTCAAAATTGATGCTATTTTTTTGTTTCTAGCGCAAAAACGAAAAATCGCAGAGGTGATCAAATACCACCAAAAGGAAGCTCTATTTGTGGGGAAAAAAAGGACATCAATTGTATTTGCGCATCAGGATCGCACGAGTGTGCAATTGTCAGTTAAAGCAACGCAGTGCCGAATCGCAAAAAATGGCCTGGTCATTAAGGGGGTAAAACCTTCTGGGGCTGAAGTGGTTAACAATTGGTCAGTTCAAGAGGCTCAATTGCAGTAGTAAGTTTAACCTGTGTTGTAAAATACATGTATGCAGGTTCTAGTCTGCAGTTGGGCCACACTCGACATGTTTTGCTGCTGAAGCCGCTTCTTCAGGAGTATAGGAACATGAAAGGACCAAAGTCCTGCAAGGACAAAGCATACATAAAGCAAAGCATACATATACAAGCAATGAAAAAATAAATACATTTCTTTTGTTACACATCGTTCAATAGCTGTGGAGAATCACGAATGCTCACCCTGGTAAACAATACCACTAAGTATCAAATTCAGAAAGGGCGCCAATAATACTTTCCCCTGGGGTGAGTGTGGGAGTAGATACAGTTATGCCTCGTACACACGCAACGATTATCGGCCGACCGAATCGGCCATCTTTTGTCCAGAGTTGTGTTTTGTTGGTTGGAATGTGCCTAGACTGCACACTAATTTTTTCGGCCAACAAAAATCAACTTCAGAAGTGATGTCATGTGCTGGTTTACTTTCCGTGTGTTTTTTCTTCTCTGAGCATGCCCAGTCTTGCTCATCTGATTTTTGTCTGCCGAAATCTGTACTGACTGACGGAAAATCGGCCGTTGTGTTGACGGCCAACAAAAATTTTATAGCCTGCACACCAGATTTTTTTTGGCCGAAAAGTCGGAGTCGGTTGTGGAAAGCATCATACTAACAAGCCAAAAATCGGCCGATCGGACATTGACCGAAAATTCACGGCCAACTATCGACGCGTGTGTACAGGGCATAAGTCAACCTGGGTGGTACAAAGGTTTTGTTGTACTCCCTTTGCCTTTGTTACACATTCGGTGGGTGTAGTTCCACCAGGGATAGAGTGCTGTTACCAGTCACCACTGTTGAGATGAGAGTAAATTCCTAGCCAATTTGCAAGGTCCCGTTGAAATTATGGGGAGAGTAGGGGAAATAAACTACAAAGTTTACCAGCCAGGGAGAAGGAAACCAAATCAAGTATATAATGTTAATCTCCTAAAACCTTGAAAGGACAGAGACTTTGCTGGCTGGCTATATAATATAGCTTAGTATATGTGTATGCCTGAGCTCTTTGTTGATAGCCCATATTTTAAAGATTTGGTCAATAATACTGTAGAAAATAGCTGACATTCAAATAACAATATAAACATTGATTCTCTGTTGGTAATTTACCCTTGCTTTATAGGTTTTAGGAGGCCAACCATCATTTAGTGTGGTGGTGAAGTACATTAGTGCCTGCAGTAGATCCAGAAAAAATATAATGTCCCTTATTAAGAACCTACATGATAGTAAAGGTATTGTGTAGAAAAACACACATGCATTCATGCATTTTACATTCCTAGCACACTACAAGGACTAGGAGTAGGGTTAGAGAAGCCACCTTTTTGTACATTACCATTTTCAAATCTGTATCCTGACTTTTGTCAATGAATATAACCAGCAACAGGTTTTTGTTTCAGTTAGAGGCATGGTTAACATTTTCAGATCTAAGCAGCAATTGTCTCACAATGACTGTTCATTCCTGACAGTTTTTTTTAGAGGTATCACTTGGTCCTTTCTGGTCCTTGCATATCTACATCTTTTTTCCTATAATTGACAGTTAATAGAGGGGAAGCACACCCAGATCAGACATTTATCACAATAACGTTTGGTAATTATATTTTATGAAAGACATCTAAGCAGGGACCTATATTAGCTTAATCCTCTGAGCATATCATTTGCATGCCTTTTTTTATTTAGAAGAGACCTGCAACAATAGTGCAGACAATAGACTTTTTAACATCAGATTATTTTGCCCTCTTTTCCTGAGAACCAACACGATGCTACCTGAACACTTAGCACTTCTACCACCTCTCCAAACATTTCCTTGTTGACTTGAATTAGATAACTAATATTTTCTTAGAATGCCAAAGTTCCAAACCAAAACTGCTTGATGAAGTTCAGTTCACTCAGAACAAATATTTAATTATTGGTTGGATATTGGTAGTGTGAATTAACATTGAGGGCTAGTTCACACCATAGAAACGCAGTCTGGATGCATTCCAGATGCTTTTCTGCATGCGCATTTTTTACGCATTTTTGATGCGTTTTTTTATTTAATCCAGTGCATTTTTCCCCCTCTTTCTTCTTAACATTAAATAAGGACATGTGTACTATTCCTGTGCCTTAAAGCGGTAGTATACTCAGACCTTTTTTTTCTCAATTTCAATTTAAAGCCTGTAATAAGTAATTGTTAATCAAATAGCCTGTAAAGCATATGATAAAAAATCATGCTTACATCTATTATTGATCCCGTTCTGCTGCGTTTTTGTTCATGTATAGCGCCGCCATCCTTACTGTTGTTTCCCTGTTCTTCTCTGTGATGCATTTCCGCCCTCAGTGTTCGGTCTCGTAAGAAATCCCGCGCATGCGCACTAGCCGAAGTTTCTCCTCGCATCTTTGGCTCTCTCCACTATCACTCCCCTGTGGTTGCAAGTAACATGGGGTAGTGGAGGAATGCCTGAATGGGGATGGACGGAGTCTCGCGAGAGTACGGGGCTGACGTCTAGTAAAGGAAATGACGCAGCCCCGATGTGAGACCCTGCATTATTCCGGCAGCAGCAATAACTTGCCGGAAAATCTGAATGAACGGAGCATGCGCGGGTGACATCATTAGAAATTACATGCAAAATATCTAAGCAACGGAAAAAGTGAGTGGCAAAGGAGAAAGGTAAAAATATTATATGCCCACATATGATTTTAAATATGTAAAGTACTATGAATGAGTATACTACCTCTTTAAGTCTTAATTTCTGTAAATCCTTTTATGTGCAGTCGTATATATCTTACTGTTGACAGTGTACTGTCATTGGATGTATTACATAATTTAAAATTTGAATAAAATATGATTGAACTAAAAAAACAAACAAAAATCCCCCCAAAAAACAGGGAGTTCTGTCCTTCCTCCAAACACAAATTGATCCCCCAGGGGTGTTTGGAGGCGACAGACACCTCATCTACTGTAAAGCTAAGATCTGATCCAATTGTTTAAGAATGTTATTACTTTTATTATATTACCAATGTATACCTATCTGTATCTTCACCCACAGCATTGTTGGTATACTACGTCTGTGTTCTTTGTTACCTCTGAAAATTGAATAAAAACTATTGAAAGTAAACAAGGACATGTGTGTTCCAGTGCATTTTTGGTGCATTTAGGGTGCATTCCAGTGCATTCCAGTGCATTTTTGATGCATTTTACAGCATCCCAGTACAGTCCAGTGCAGGAAAAATGCAGCTTGATCTACTTTTTTTCTGGAAAGCACTGGAACTGCAAGCATTGATGTGAACTATGCTATTGGAAACCATATAACCTACTTTCCATGCATTTTTTATGCAGAAAAAAAAACATTGGGCTGCATGTGGTGTGAACTGGCTTTGACTTATAATTGAGCCCAACAGTCAAGTCTTCCTGCCAGAGTTCCCTAGTCTGTGCTGACTCTGTCAATGACCCTCACTTTTGTGCTTCCCTTCTTAAACTATATTTTTCATAACATAGGACAAACAAGAGTCCAACAGGGATATTAAAGTAACATTAATGTAGTATTGGATGGAGTAAGGAATTGATAAAACCCATCAGATTTGTTTGTTGCAACCTGGGTCCCATTAAATAACTTTACATTCACTTCCTGTCCTGTAGACCTACAAAAAGTGAGAAGAAATGTACGGTGAAGCCCCTCTTAGACAACTGTCACCATAATGATTATCACAATTGAAATTTTCCATCTGTTTCTATTTTGGTGACAACTCAAACTTTATTTGTTAGTCCTGATAGCACTAGTCTTTGGGACAAAAGAGTAAATAAACTAGCAATAAAACCTGACCATGGTTCTTAAGCCCAAAAACCCTATCCACATTAAAAAAAAAAAAAAAAAACATATTTAGCTTTTAGATGCACTTGAATCACATTTTGAAATGGCTGTGGCAGTTGGGTAAATCTGGGATTTGAGTGCAGAATGCTTCCATTATCCACCAAGAGAAATAAAAAGTTGGGATGTTCATCTACCTAAAACTGCAATATCTTCTGACCATTGAAAAATAATCTGCTAAATCTGTGACACAATTTGCTTCCAATATTTTTTTTTTTTTAATATTATGTTGTTGTTTGAAGGAACATGTGGAACCTAAACTCCAGAACTGGATCTAATGTCAGAAGTTTACATTTTCAATACATTTCTGGAATTATGATATACCTCATTGTAAATGCAAAATTGGCAACACCATCAATGATAGATGGTAAGTATTAAATTATTGTATTATTGTAAACCTTCCTTCCACCCTTCACTCCTTTTCTCTCGCTGTCCCTCTTTCCTAAAGTGAACCTGAAGACAAATGTTAATTTATGTAAAGCCCAACATTTTCTATTTAGTTTTGAAAATGTAATTGAGAAAAAGATATGTTAGTTTTGGATGTAAGTGACTGCATCCAGTACAGAAAGTGATGGAAAATACATTTTAGAGCTACCACCATAACAGAGGGTGACAGGATACCTATTCTAGTGACAATTTTCTAAGAGGAAATTCCCCATCACTTTGGAGAGATGTGTACTTACTTCCTGTTTTGTCTCTCAAATTCCTCAAATATCCTTTGTAGAGTTTACAGAAAGATGCTTCAAGCCTTCTGTTACCCTTATTTTATCTATCCCAGCAAGACTGTTACAAAACTTTATAAAATATTTTTATGTATGATCCAATAACTTTGCAAAGTTAATTACCTTTTAAACTACTGTGGAGAGCAGTCAAAGATGAGGACTTGATGGTCACTAATGTAACAGTAAGAATGAAGAGAAAATAAATAGAAGAGAGGATTTGTCAACAGACAGCCTCTCTAAAAGTGGAATCAACCAGGTGAACAATCCACTGAACACTCCATCGGTGTGGATTGCCATACCAAACGGGATAATACAAAAAGAGAATTGTGGGATGAATCCCAACAGAAAAAGGACATACTTTAGGCAATCTTTGCAGTTTGACAGGTACAAAAATTACTTTTTTGGAACATCAAAAGTGTGCTTTTGATAAATATTTTGATATGTTTTTTTTGACGTCCCAATAAAGTAATTTTTGTACCAGTCAAACTATCTACTTTCTTTTTCTGTTGGGATTCTTCCCACAATTCTCTGTTTGTAACAGTAAGAAAAAGGTATATGATCCCTTTCATATTAGCAGTAAAATGTATAGAAACCAATTATCTCTATGTTGTCAGAGAAAATTTTGTAAATAGAGTAAAAAAGAGTACAGACTTTTTTAGACACTTTTAGTTTAGTCATTTCTAAAAGACAAATGAAAATTAGGATAAACTGAAACAAGAGGCCAGGTGAGCTTTTTTTTTTCAAATTAAAATTAGCTGCAGTTTGGAATTGCATTAGCTGAAAGTTTGGAATTATTGATAGATGTTTGTTTTCCTATGTATTTTCCTTTGTAACTATGCAATAAGATTATAGATCTTTTAACAGCAGTTAAAGGTATAAAAATCAATGATCCATTGTGAAATGCTTTGTATGTGTTTAAAGTGGAAGTAAAGGCGGCACATTTTCTTTTCCTCAATTGTAGCAATCCATATTTCTAATTTGTGTGCCTCACCTTTTACATTCTTATACTCCAGACACATTGTTAATATAAAAGGCAGTAAAACATGGCACCGATCTGGATAATGGTTCCAAAGCATGGTGGTGGTGCCAGAATACATGTCTGTGTCTCTGACACTTCCACTGCCCAACAGTTTAATGTATTCACTGGAGCTGAAAATGTTATATCAATACCATTGCAAGGTTTAGCATGATCATATAGGTTACAGTATGAATTTTTTTTAGTCTTCTTTATTCTTCCAAAAATTATGAAAATAATGAATCATGATTGCATGTTTCCTACAGTGTATGATTCTTTGCATATCAGACAGATTTGACAGAAATTCAAAGTGGAATCAATATGTACTGAATTGGCTAGTCTCTCTTGATTTGATTATTGGTATTTAGAGTAGTTCTGCCACATACAAAAAAGTCATTTAAAAAACATGTACATTCAAAGAAGCTTAGGAATACTTACCTTTCCCCGTGCCCACACCACCAAACACTAGGATGTTGAGCAATCCCTTACCAAAATTTCTTCAGAGGCTGACTCTTTTGGGATTGTCAGTTTCCTGGGTCTCTGCAATCCTCAGTGTTTCTCATGCTTACTTTCATGTCACCACAGTATCCTAAAATGTGTGTAAGTATGCCAGAAGAAGTACTGAGAAATGCCAGGAACCCAGAATACTGACGCTTCTAAAAATGTCAGTCTCAGAAAAAACTGTAGCAGGGGATTACTCAGCATTGGAGCAGTATTAGGTGGTGCTGGCAGCAAGACAACTAAGTATTTCTTTTTTTTTTATGGCTTTTAAAAGACTTTTAAATATATAAAAGGGAAATGATTATAATACATACATAGCATCTAACTTAAAACTGTTTTTAACCAATACTAAGTTTTACAAATTGTGCATACTGTGACTGCTCTTTTAGTTGACCCGCCTACGAATGTTAGCGTTGATGATCTTGGATATTTGGGACTGATGGATGTAACCTGGAAGCCTCCGGTCTCACTAAATGACAGTCAGTGCACAGCACGATATGAATTACAGCATTATGATACTAATGAACAGCGTTGGAAGGTAAGATAAAATAGTGTTTTAAGATGTATAATTTTAAAGCCGATGGCTGTAGCCAAAATTGAGTTAAAGGATCTGCTCAGATCCTGATCCTATAGTGGCATTATTAAGTTGCTACTAGGGCAAACAGCCTTCAGGAATTTAAAAAGCAATAAAAAAGGGATTTTTGTATGTCCACTGGACATAGCATCTGCTGAAGAATTCAGTATACAGTGAATCCGGAAAGTATTCACAGCGCTTCACTTTTTCCACATTTTGGTATGTTACAGCCTTATTCCAAAATGGATTAAATTTAAAATGTTTTCCTCAAAACTCTACAAACAATACCCCATAATGACAACATGAAATTTGTTTTAAATCTTTGCAAATGTATTAAAATTAAAAAAAATAAAAAATCCCATGTACATAAGTATTCACAGCCTTTGCTGAATACTTTGTTGAAGCACCTTTGGCACCAATTACAGCCTCAAGTCTTTATGAGAGGATAAAAAAGAGAGGAAAAAAAATAAAAAAATAAAACCGGTAGAGAACAAATTCTCCTCAGTTGGAGGCCTACAAAGGAGGATTCCCTCCACTTTACCTAACGGCTGTGAATATTGCCAGGAGCCCTAAGCAACCACTATGAACAATGAACTAGGGGGAGAGAAAGAGGGGTATCAAAGAAACCACCTCAGAAAGGCTGCAAAAATTAGGCTCAAATAGGTTAAAGTGCCATCTCAATTTTATTGGTGGCTAATTCAGACAAAAAATATAAAAAATCACAATGACAATGTGAAATAAATTTGCATGCTGATTAGGATGCAAATTGGACCTTGAGAGCCCTAAGGGGCATCCAGATGGTAAAGAAATGGCGAACCACACGCCACTGTCCCACCCCAGACCCACACCCAGAAGAGCACAATATCCAAAGTGCGGGAGTGACCAGACCCGACTGTAGGTCACTGCTACCTGCTCAAAGGATAGGTGCTGGAATGCCTATTAACTGAGTAGCTGTAGCTAGTATGGGAACAACTTAAATGTTTCTGTACCATAATTGGCTGAAGACTAAAAAGGCATGAACTCTGCACATGGCCACAGGTGTAAGACTTTTGAAGACATGCAAAAATCCTGTATCAATGATTTAACTGGAGACTGTTGTCAAATAGAGTGGAATAATCCCACTATCTGGAAGGCACGTCAGACACCATAACATGGCAGTGATTAGCCCTATATTGTTGTAGATGCAGATCAAAAGTCCATCTCCTATGTGAATCAATCTCACACAAGCACAGAGATTAATAGGCAGAGTGCAGCAATGAGTGGGTGTCTGGGGGGATCAAGACAGGCAGTCTTGATCCCCCTAGCCACCTACTCATGTACCCGATGCATTTATGACCCTGGATATGAAAATGTGACATATATCCTGTTTGCTGCACTCTGCCTATTAATCTCTGTAATCATTGTGGCAGACCGATCGGACCTATGACTGACATTTTTGGGGGTACCAGTGACATTACTACAGTAATCAGTGCTATAAATATGCACTGTTACTGTAAAAATGACACTGGCAGGGAAGGGGTTAACTTTATTGTTGATCAAGGGGTTAAGTGTGTCCCTAGGGGTGTGATTCTAACTGTTAGGGGGCGGGGCTAGTGAAGTAATCACAGAGACATACGATCCTACATAGCAGGATCGCATAGCCTCTGTCATTACTTCAGGGAGAATGAGAGATGGCTGCGTTTACATCAGCCGTCTGTCTTTCTCCCTCTCCTGTGGGAGATCGCGAGTGGCCAGCAGACATCGGAGCCGCCAGTCACACGCGCTGGCTAGGCAGGGAACGAGTGGAGGCGGGAGCGTGCCACCAGTGGTGCGCGTTTGCCCCCTACAGGCTCGTGGGCGAGCGACGTACCCCTACTTCACTTTGCCCAGGAGAGGCTGACTGCCGCAGTAAATAGTCGAGCGGCAGTCGGCAAGTGGTTAATATTAATTAGAGTTTTACATGTTATATGTTTATTACATAGTCAGCCAACTAAAAACTGATGTTTTAGGTATGGATACATGCTGCAGAGGCAAATTACCTGACAGTTTTGTATGTCTTGGAGATTATGTTAAATTTCTGTGTTTGTATTCCTGGATGTGTTTATGTGTTCATCTGCTGTGGTGATAATGACAGGTCCTACTAAGTGATGTAACTAGCACATCTGGCACTGGGATGGGGGGAGGGATCATTGCACACTGAGGGTGGGAGCAGAATTAGCCAGTGAGTGGGGTGGGGGGGGAGATTAATCTCATCTAATCAAGCGACACAATGTGCAAATTGTCTAGGAGGGATGCCTTGCAGGGGATCAAACAAAAATGTGTTGAGTTTAGCATGCTGCCCGCTGAACATGTGGAAGTGTGGACAGCCGATAAAGTGGGTGTCACTTCATTGTGTATGGCTTGTAGTGTAGGAGTAAATAAAACCCATCATTTGTGTTAGTGGCAGAAATAGTAGCCCCCAGCACTGGTGTAAGTAGCTGGTGGTGATGGTCAGTGATTGTATTGTTAACCCCCCCCCCCCCCAGTATTGGTGGTCAGTGGCAGACTGTAATAATAACCCTTCATAGTATTAGTGGTCGGATCATGCTGTAATAATAGCTGCCAGGACTGGGAGTCAGTGGCAGGCTGTAATAATACCCCCCCCCCCAGTAACAAACAACAGGGGCTATGTCCATCAGGTTCTACTTATAACTAAATTACATTTTACATCAATCCTAGGGCCTTACAATTTATTTTTAAAGGTTAATTGTACTTGAGTAAAAAATATAGTTACCATTTTAGCCCCCTGTCCCCTGACCTAGAGGTAAACCTACCAGGGTAAGATTACCTCAGCCTACAGAGATCTTCAGCACCTTAGAAGCCTATGAGGTTCTATTGCAGTAATATGCTTCATAATAGAAGTAGGAGCCAGTGGGGGTCAACAAACAATTCAGTACTTATCTCATGCCACCCATTGCAACGCTCGCTCTTCTGTGGTATTTTCACCATACCTTATTGTGAAACGTAGGCCTGAAAACCTTTGCAATTAAAATATTGTATTTTTCAAATTTTTTAATGTGCTATCCTTTTTTTTTTATTATTTTACTCTTTCCCTTAAAAGAGAAGTTGGGCTTTTTTTTTTTTTAAATCATACTTACCTAGGTGGATGCTGCATCTGTCCTCTGCCGGCTCTAGAACTGAGAATCAAGTGATCAAAGACCTCTGATCGCTCGGTTCTCAGAGCTCTATGAGCGGAGCAAGAGCTGGGTGTCCCGACTGTCTCAATCTTGCCTGAGACTGAACCGCCTGAAAACTGGTCACAGGAGTTCAGAACGAACTGCACTCCTGTGATTCACAGGAGAATTATAGCCAAATGAGCTTTGGCTGTACGTTTCCTTTAAAGAGTATGTAAACCCAACATTTCATATTCCTGATATGTGCCTGCTGTACTATGTACTTTTATAAAAAAAAAAGTATCCTGTTCTCTTTGTATTGCTTCATTTGTGTGAAATCCCTGGTTTTCCTGCCATTTTCTCTGCTTTCCTATTAAAAATGACTACACTAGGAGGGGAAGGGGGAGGGGCCTAACAATGGCACCTGCATCCCCAGGGATGCCAGGGACTACCCCCACATGAAGCAGACAGAAACTTCCCGCTGAAAGTTGAGAGGCTGGCTGGCTGACCTGAGAGGACCGGAAGGCAGCTTAGCCGGAGAGCGGAGGAAGGCAGTGGCACCGCAGAGCCGCCTCAGGAGACCCCTTGCTTGGCGGAGGTGTAGGGGGAGCCAAGAAGGAGGAAAAGTGGAGACAGCTGTATGAGCGGGTGACAAATCAGGAACAGGCAGGCCTGCAGAAGGAGGTGAGAGCTCGAACAGCTGTTGCACCTGCAAGGCGGTGAAGCCTGAGAGAAAGCAAAAGGAGTCGAACATGCGGCTATACATAGCTATATCTGGTTGTACTAGGCTGTGCTTGGAGGGATCTGACAGCAAGAAGTAAGCGGATAAGGACAGAAGGCAGCAGCGGATGAACAACAAAGCACCATGTGGATTGCAAGATAATAAGCGGACAGCTTAAACTCCAAAAATAAAAATAAATAAAAGAGAAATACGATAGAAAAGCAAGAAAGAAGGTCACTATCTGAAGAGTAGCCCCTATGCAGGAGTGGTGAGTCATCCCCTTTCTCTCCTCAAACTGTTAGCTGTATTTTTTCATATGTTATTTCATTTTTTTTTTTTTTGAAGGCTACATACAATACAGACTGCAATCATAAGGCGGACACTAGTCAAAAGAGGGGTAGACATTTAGTAGTGACAGAAGAATTTGTGACTATTCAATTGAAGGACATAAGAGAAGACACTCAGGATGAGGGGCAAGACTGTAAGAGGTTGTGGAACAGCAAAATTACGCAGAATTAGTGACAGCCCTGGGACTATAAAAAAATATATGTCACAGGAAGGGAGCATGGACAAGTTGGCCTCTGAAAGTCAACTAGGTGCCAGGAGTAAATACTGTATACAACAGGGAGCAATAAAAATGTCCAAGAAAAGATACCGGTGGAGAAGAATACTAATCAATCTAATCAATCAAAAATGGACTTGGATGATGAAAATGATCCTAAAGCCCAGATGCCTACAAAACTGGAAATGGCAACCATGTTTTCTAAATTGGAACTCTTCCTGAAGACACATCTGGCAAAGCTACATAATGACTTAGGTCAGATCCAAATAAGAGTAGAGGATATAGAATAGAGACTGGGCACTCATTCTCAAGTAATAAGGGGATTAAGAGGGGAGATGGAATTATTACAAACAGAGCAAAGGAATTTGAAATAAAAACTTAAAGATCAGGAAAATGGAGATAAAAGAAAAACCTGAGAATAAGAGGCCTAATAGAAACATCACACAGAGAAGATCTAGTAGAAATAATGAAACAAATCTTTAATCCACTTCTCAGTAGACCAACAACAGAAGCCCTAAAAATAGGTTAGAAGAGCACAAAATATAGCAAATAATGTTCCAAGAGACATAATAATAAGGTTTTATAATTATGAAGAAAAAACACAAATATGGGGAAGAATGAGAGGCAAATCACCATTAAAGTATGAAGAGTCAAACCTTCAGATCTTGCAGACCTATCACGGAGAACATTGGAAAGAAGAAGGGCCTTAAAACCATTGCTGGACCAAATGTGAGAACAAATATCCAGTATAATTGAGATTTCCAGCGTGTTTAGCAGTGTGGAAAAATGGACATTCAATAACATTGAGACGCCCAGAGGAGTTACAAGACTTCTGTAAAAAATTGGAATTACCGATGATAAAGGTCCCAAATAGAAGAAGAGAAGGCCTGCTACTGGACGCTGATCAATGGCAACTGGTCCCAAAGAAGAAAAAAAAGTAAATCCAAAAGGACAATGAAATTAGGGTGTGTTTGCCTGAGAAAAAATAGAAATAGTCAGAAAGGGGAAGTATTGAAAAGGAAAGTAAAGTAGGTAATAAGAAGGAGGGATACCTGGTGGACACCTGTGGGGTTTTGAGCCATCTCACGCCGAAGAAGGGAGGAAGGACACTAGTAGGTGCAGTGGATTGAGCTCCACCTCAGCTTAAGAGTGGACAGGCAGAGAAGATCTAGATGGAGGAGGTACCGGTCCACTCGATGACCAATGGGATGCCAAAAGCCCCTTTTCTACTGAATGGTAGTAAGGGGTAGGGGAGGAGGGAGGGTAGAAGGGGTGGGGAAGGTAAGGGGGAAAGGGTGGAGGGAATGGGGGGAAGGGGTGGTAGCATATTTTACTATAAGTAGAAGAGTCTTCCCATGATTTTTCTCTCTCATTCTCTATACCAATGAACCCCACCTGAGAAATTATGTGAGCCTAGGGGCTCAACTGAAAAATAAAACAGGTGAACAGAGAAGTGCAGGTTGCAATTGGGAGGGAGAAGGAGAGATAAAATTATGTCAATAAATATTTTAACGTGTAATGTTAGGGGATTAAATACCCCAATAAAGCGACATATGGTTCTTAAAGAGGCTAAACAATATTTTGCAAGTATAATTTTTTTACAGGAGACACATATAACCCATGATGTAAATGTCAGATTGTATTCAAAAGACTATTCCATATGGTATTATGGAGATTCCACAACTAAAAGAGCAAAAGGTATAGCAATAGGCTTTGCAAAAGACATAAAATTCTCCCTGGATGAGAGATCAGTAGACCTCGAAGGGAGATTAATGTTCCTGAGAGGAAGATACAGGAGAGGGAGTTCACCCTGGCGAACATATATAGCGCAAGTAAAAATCTGACTCTATATTTGAAGAATGTGGTGGGAAAATTTTTCAAATTTAAAAAAGGTTTGGTGATACTAGCCGGGGACTTAAACTTTAATATGGACCCATATGTAGATAGTATGTCACATGCACTGGGGAAAGAAACTCATTAACTGAGGAGAGTAAAGAAGGCATTGTATCAAGCCCAGCTGGTGGATGCATGGCGTATGCAACATCCAGGTGTAAAGGACTACAAATTTTACTCCCCCATGCATGGAACATACTCCAGATTGGATCATATCTTGGTAGATTCAAAAGTTAAAAAATCTATAGAAATAATATCTATATCGGATCATGCCCCAGTCTCAATGGAGATGAAAATGGCGGAAACTCAACAGAGGATAAGCGATTGGAGGTTAAACGAGGAACTGATACAAGAGAATGAGGTAGTAGGTAAAATAAAAGAAAAATTAAAACTATATTTTAAGCTTAATGAAACTCCAGGAATATAAGAAGCTACAACATGGGAAGCACATACAGCTTTTACAAGAGGTGTTTTGATTTCTATCGGAGCAAAACAAAAGAGAGAAAGATCAACCAATGATGAGAGGTTTAGTAACAGAAATATATGAACTAGAACAAAATCATAAAAAGACATCAGAAGTATTACACGTCTTATTCCTAAAAAGAGAAGCGCTAAAATAATTAATGGATCAGGACACAAGAAGGGTCTTTATTAAGGTAGCTAAAGACACATATATATGGGTAAATAAGCCTGGTAAATATTTGGCAAGAGCTTTAAAAAATAAAAAAATCAATTATTTTCATTGAAAAATTGAAAACGAGCAAGGAGAGATGATATACTTGACATCCTAAATCACCGAAGTATTCCAAAAATATTATTGTTCCCTGTACTGTGTAAGACAAAAAGGATCTCAGGAAGCAGAATTGAATAGAAAGTAAAATATACAGGTATATATTATAGATGCAAAACTACGTAAAGTATCAGAGGAAAAACTGCAGTCTTTAGAAGATTCAATAAAAAAAATAAGAAATTGTATCAGCATTAAAAAATACAGCAACAGGGAACAGCCCAGTGCCAGACAGGTTTACGATTAGATATTATAAGATATTTAGGAAAGGAGATGAGGAAAGAGTCATTAAAGGCAAGTGTTACAGTGATACCAAAAGAAGGAAAGGATGCAACTATGTGTTCTAGCTATAGACCTGTAAGCATTATTAAATGCAGATACAAAATGATATGCAAATGTTTAGACCACCAGACTAAAAGTGTTGATGCCCGAATGGATATAGATCAAATGGGATTTGTACTGGGGAGAGAAGGAAAGGATAACAGAATAAGATCTCTGCTCTTAATACAAAAAGGGGATAGTCATGGGTTCCCAGAGCTACCCTTGTCAATAGATGCGGAAAAAGGGTTTGACAGGGTGGACTGGGAATTCATGATGAATACAATAGAAGCGATAGGTTTGGGTTCAAGGATGATGCAGTGGATTAAAACATTATGTAAACACCCAACCACATCGGTAAAGGTGAATGGAACCCTGTCGACACTGTTCGAAATGCATAACAGGACAATACAGGGATTTCCCCTTTGCCCCCTCTTGTTTGTGCTATCATTGGAGCCATTTTTGGCCACCATACAGAACAGCGCAGATATAGGAGGGTAAAGATTGGAGACATGGAACATAAAGATGTGGCATATGTCGATGATATTTTCTTTTATATAACCAATCCTCATGGATGTAACAAATTAAAAATGTTGATAGTGCCTTAAATACTTTATACATTTCAGATGTTGCAAATATATATCCCACAGAATTATTTTTAAATTTTAAAAGCGATGATAACAAAGTTCATATGATGAGATAAGAAACCAAGAATACAGTACTTAATATTAAGTAAAGGAAAAGCATAAGGGGGACTAGTGGCACCAGATTTTAAAAGGTATTGTAATGCTGTAGTGATATCGAGATTGGTGGAATGGGGAAAAAAGTAGTGATAAATTATGGGTAAATATTGAAAATTCACTGAGTGAAACACGGTTGGGAGGTAATACTTGGGTGCCACACAAGTATAGAAAATTGGATGTAAATACACATGAGGTGACTATAAATGCATTTAGCTTTTGGGATTTTATTTATAAACAAGAAAAATGGGAGTATAATTCACGTTGATGTCATTCACAGGGACAAATTTTTTTTACTGGGAAATGGGACACAACTTGGTGATTGGATAATAGATAAAAATACACAGATAAAGGATATAATGTCCAAGCTAAAACAGAAAAAGGAATTAATGATTTTGAATGAATGGCCATTCCCAGCGAAGACATTTCATATCAACATTACCACAACCTATTAGGTCAGAGAAGGAATTGTTTCCTACGAATGTTTATGTAATTCCCAGACAGAGTCAAAACATTGTGTATCTCAGATCTATAAAATAGTTACAGAGATAGTGGAACCGGGAAGACCGCCATTTATTGAAAAGTGGGAAAAAGAATTGGGATCACATTTGGAGGATCATAAATTAAGTAAAGTTATGAGATTGGTTCATAATATGGCAGTAGATATAATCTCCATAGAGATGAACTATAAATGTTTGAGTAGATGGTATTTAACGCCTGTGGAAGCAAGTAAATACCAATTGGAAAAGTCCCCATTGTGCTGGAGAGGGTCTGATCAGAGGGGCACAATGGCACCTATATGGTGGGAGTGCCCAAATATACGGGTATATTGGGAGAGAGTGCAGCAGAATATAAAAGAGATTACTGATATACTGTAAAGATTAAAGATGACCCAGTATGCCTTTTTCAATGAATAAACTGTTCAATGAAGCAATATAGGAGTACGGTATTGCCCCATTTGATGAATGCTGCAAAGGGGGCAATACCAAAAAAATGGGGAGACCCAGAGAGTCCTACGATAAAGGAATGGTTTATTATAATTAAGTATATCTATGAAATTTAATTTTTAAGTAGTTAAGTAGTAAAGAAGATCAATTAGAGAAGTTTAATACCACCTGGGAAAATGGGTAGAATTCAAAAGAATGAGGAAATATATGGAGATAAAAGGTGAAAAGTAATAGAAAGAAGAGAAGGGGAGAAAATAAAGAAGGTAGTAGGAGAAGTAGAGTAATTGGTAAAATATGCAGAAAGTCAGGGTGGGAGGGAGTGGGAGGGAGGGGGGGGGGGAGAGTAGGGAACATGGGTTCCTGTTTTGTTTTTTTTCCTTTTCATAATATGAATGTTTGTATATATTTACTTATATGTGTTTTTTTTTTTGGTATATGAAAAATAAATAAAGGAAAATAAAAAAATAAATAAAAAAAAATGACCACACTAAGCAGAAGAGCAATTCTCTAGCTGTGCTGGAAACTCAGCCTACTCTCCTCCAATGATCAGATGTGTCCTGACACACTTCCCCTGCACAACCTTTCATTGTAAAGATTAGTGTGCTGTTGCTTCTCCTCTCCCAGCTCCTATACGGTGGTAGCAGAGTTAACAGGGGAAAAAGGGTATTTGTAATGTTGTTTATATCTGTAAACAAATGTTTTGCCTTTCATTTTGATTTAAAACTGAATGGGTTGTTTTACAAGGTGATAATTTACAATCATTTTAACAACAAATGTGTTCTTATTTTACAATATGGTATAAATAAAAGTGACGTGCAACAGCTTATATTAGGCAGTCTAAAAGCAGCTTTCATAAGCCTGCTAAGAAAGCTCATTGACTGCATCGTTATTTGTTAATAAACGATCCCAGCTGTGTGATATATCACCTTACAAAAAAAACCTTGATTTAGTCCCTTACATTTCAGCTGTGTGATGTATCGCCTTACAAAAAAACCTTGATTCAGTCCTTTACATTGTGGTTGCAAGATGAACAATGGCTTACTCAAAAGAATCATTTTTAATACAGAAAATAATGTCCCAAAGTGAATAGCATCTCTTGTTTTTCACTTCACATTTGTCTTTTATTAATTTTCAAAGTCAGTTAGGACGAAGCAACAAAAGTACAGAGCTGCATTTAATTTTGGGAAGGAAATTGTCATAAAAATTCGAACTTACTTAAAAGGAGCATGTACAGAAGATAAGGAAATATGGAGCAAGTGGATACAAATAAATGAATCCATACCTATGCAAGGTAGTATGAATTGGAAAACTAACTTTTTACTTTGATTGATGTTAATTGTACTTTGTTATGAGAAGTTACAAATGATAGCACATTACAGAAACATTAGTGAATGAACCTATACCTGCACATTTTTGTATAGCATTGTTTTTACATATTTGTTTTTATCATTTTATGCGGTAGCAAAGGTATAATTTATTCCACTAACTTCAGTTCTATCCAGAATGCACACACAGCTGAATACTTCAGATGCTGTAAACATATCCTCCCTTTCTCTATGACTCTGTATGTAATTTCAACGAGTGAGAAACACTAGAACAGGGTTGTTTCATTTGAAAAATAAACACAATGACAAAGTAAGATATAAGCAACCTGTATTAAATATGCTTAGTTTAAAATTAAGACTTTATAAGCTTAATGAAAAAAAAAATATATAGGAGATCAGGTTACACATTTGTAAACCTATATAAATTAATAAAATCTACCAACAATTTACTGTTTTTTTTGTTTTTTGTTTTCAGTAAAAAGATGTGCATTTTGGTTAGCTGTGCTTAAAATAATCACCTTTTTATTGAATAAGACCAGTTTATAAAATATCACATGACAAAACTGAAATGGCAATTTAGAAGAGATCAGAAGAAATTCCATTCAAAAGAAATATTATCATAAAAAAAAGTCTAGTATTCTGATTAGATCAGTGTAAGAGTCCCCGAAAAGATGTTGGTTCCTGCCATTTTGACTTCAGACCCACCCTACTTTTTCTTTGCAGGGATAAACAATAAACCTATTGTTTAGGAGATACTTTTTATGTGACACTTTTTCTACTTGCCTGAGGCCCACCTCCTCCATTTTTCTAGCCACAGGCCTGCTACCCAGAATAAATGAATGTCTAATCCAGTTGCATTTTAAACGTTTTACTGGACAACTCAATCAGGGGTTTAGTACATTTTTTGTGAACACAGTCACCTTACAATTTAGCATCCATTATTATAACTTACTGAGCAGAAGTCTGATGTGTGGGCCACCATTGCTCCATTACATTACTTCCTTACCAGCAGCCCCTTAAGTGCAGAAAACTCACAACATCACAGAACCATTACAGCCATCTTCCCTGAACATATTAGACACTTATCTCTGATGTTTCTTCCACAGAGTGTACTTCCCTCTCAAACAAAGGGTGCTCCTTACAGAGACCCTCAGACGGTCCTAAACCAAGCCCTGGGAGCTGCTAGACAAAAGCCAGGGGTGTCAAGGTCTCTGTTTCTCTTAACAATATGTCCCCCCTGGATACCCCAGTGATTTAGCCGTGCCAGCCCTGCGGTGGGCTCTCTCTCTCTTAGTTCACAGGCCTAGATCAGGCTGGTCAGGGGTGTCTTGTTCACATGCCCCAACTACCCCGGGCCCAATCCACAGCTGGCAAATATACGGGCACTAACTTCACCCACTGCATTACCACTGGAGGGGCTGCTGATCTGTGTGTCTATCCCTGCTCAAGAGAAGTTGAATCAACTTTTGTCAAAGGGACATGTTATGAAAATGTCCTTGATCAGCACTAGAAGGATTCCTTCATCCACCTCATTTGTGCAGATGAAGGAATCTGTTTCTTTTTCACTCAGCATAAAGTGGTAGTGGATTCTTAAAAAAAAAAAAAAAAAAGCACCTGCCCCCCAGTAATGTGCTAGTTTGCACCACATACAAGCACTGTAATGTGCTAGTATGCGCCATATACAAGTACATTATGACAAATTTACAAGTAAAATGGAGCCCTCCAGCGGTGCACTGTCATCTCTGCCAGGGCTTCCATCTTCACCCAGTCTTTCTTCCAGGTACACGAGCTCCGGCTGTTTTATTGGCATGTGCATGGGGGTCATGTTCATGGCACTGCTGTCTGGATTGATGGCACATTCAGTGTGCCCTCTATGCAGAGCGAGTTGTGCATGCACCAGTGACGTCACTAGCTGCAGAATTTGTGAATATCTCTTAAACAGTGCACATTTAGGAGATATTGATTGTACCTAAAGTGAGCTTTATTATAAGCTTGCCTGTGGGTAAAGTGACCAATCAGAGTTTACTCCTGCTTTAAGTGCCCAGTTCAGCTGCTAGTAATTAGAAGAAAACGAGTTTAAGAAAAGAGTTCCAGATTAGCGTAAATTGTCTTCATGGAGACAAAGTGATCAGTGCTGCACCCGAATAAAGAAATTTGAGTTTAAATGATAACAATATAAGCCTTTTGTGAAAACATGGACGTAATATTCCAAGTGATAAATGTACAATGAATACTTAAAGGGAATCAGAGGCAGTGCAGAATAGATAAAGTGAGACAGATATTCTTTGCTAGCTAAATGATCCCCTCTGGTGGTCAGAAGTAGCACTGTGCCATTTTATAATGTGATTCTGGATATGAGAAATGTGTAAAAATTGGGCTGCAGAAGCAAAGAATTTTGCAGTTCTTGCAAAGCATCAGGGCTTAAGAAACAGGAGTGAGATTCCAGACCCAAAAAATCTAAATGTATTCACAAACACTCTGCAAGCAAGCTGAGGATGGCAAAACACATTTTTCATTTGTGTTGCCCCCAGGATTAAATCAGTCAGCATACAGCATGTCTAATGCTGCACCACCTCAGCCCTGTCATCTTCTAGTCATATACTGTACATCCCACAGAAATATTCCCTGTGAAGAAGACAGAACCTGTTCCAATGTTTAGGCCTCAAACACCCATACCTTAGCCTGGAAACAAACCAAAAATTGCAAAAGCTTTTCCACTACACTGCAATGACATCAACAACATTTCACAAACACAATACAAAATTGTTAAAGATGAAATCCAGGTATGTTGTTTTTTTTTTTACAGCTTGGAGCTTGGACCAATGTAACTACGTACTGTATATGCCATACCTGGGCAATGCCCTTGCAAGCTGCAAATCACTAAAGTAGACATTATTACTCCAGTGATCTCCACTTTCTGCAGGGTCCTGTGCTGAGCTCCTAGCTTGTTGCATTCTAAACACAGGAGGTCGGCTGCTCAGCATGGGCGCAGTTCAGAGAAAACTTTGCATTCTCTGAATGAATGCAAAGCATTTTCTGATTGGACGAGGTGGAGAGCGTGCCATCACTTTCCTGTCTCTCTATCTTGTCCAATTAGAGAACGCTGAGTGGCTGACCTCCTGTGTTCAGAATGCATAATGCCAGCCACTCAGCATGGGCCCTGGAAGTAAGTGGGGATCACTGGAGTAGCGGTGTCTACTACAGTGATTTTCCAGCTTTCATGGGCATTGGCCAGTTATGGTATATACATAGTTCCGAACATTGGTTAAAGCTGGACCAATGTAATTGTGTAAAAATATATCATGCCTGGAATTCTTTTATAAAAATAATGCATCACAACATTGTAGGAAGTATGAGATCAGGTTTAACACATGGGGTTTGTTCACACTGCCTGTATGCTAAATGCTCCATTTTCTTGAGATGAGCTGCATTAACAGAGAAGTGTGATGTGTACTTCAATGAATTACACTTTTTTTTGTTTGTTTTATTTTTATTCCAACATTTTATTGAAATCGCATCAACAAAGTTTACAACTTTGGTAAGTACAATAAACTCACAAATTAAAAGAACAAGATCAAGCTAACAAGAATTTTTTTTTTTTTTTTTAATTATGTAGGCTTGCAGGCCTTTTAGCAAAAAAAAGAGTAAAGTATAACTAAGTCTGAGGCTCAATTACCAATAACCTACAAACCACAGGAACCTTGTGTGCGGCAAAAATAGGGTTAAGCATTGTAGGTACAGGAAAGGGACGGGGGATTCGTATTATAGTATGGGAACCTCCAGAGGTGAGATCAGGAGGAGACTAAGGGGGGGGGGGGGTCATTTGGGTAGACAGGCCTGCTGCATAGTTTGATGAAATGTCAATTTGTATGCTGCCATGGTGGATCAGCCTACTGGGTTAGGTGTAAAGGGGGGGGGGGGGGGTTTGAAGTGGGAGTATGAAGGGAGAATGGTTAGTTAAAATATAGTATAGATAAGAGTGTGGCAGGAGTGTAGGGGTCGGGAGCAAGGTAAGTCGAAGCAGGGGGGCGGACCCTCCAACAACCCTGGACATGCGACCCACAATCACGCACCAACTCCCCATACTAGTAGAGTGTAGGGAGGTATGTGAGTGTACATAGGGTATGAAAAGAACACTGGGGATTTAGGTTTCTGGTTTCAAAACTTACCGATTGTGGGTGACTATTTGAGTATACTCAGCGGGGGATTTAAATTGATGCCAATGGAGCCAAAGGGTAATGTGTTTGGAGATGTTATCATTGGAATTGGCTATAAGTTCCTTCATCTCAGCCGTTCTATCAATTCTAATTAACCATTCTTTGACTGAAGGGGCTCTAGTCGTACCCCATAGGACCAGGATGCACATCATGGCAGCGTTAATCATGTGCATGACTAGAGATTTGAAGTATGTGTCTTCTGTCTGTGAGTTATGATGTAGAAGATATATAGCAGAAGAGTTTTCCAAATTGCGCTTGGAAATTTGTAGGAGATTGAAGTGAACTGCCTTCCAGAACTTTTGGATTATTTGGCACGACCACCATATATGTATGAGAGAACCTCGGTCTGCCTTACATCTCCAACATAGGTTGGAAATGGTCGGATCAAATTTATGCAGGAGAGTGGGAACCCTGTACCAACGTGTGAAGATCTTATAACCATTTTGTTGGGCTGAGACATTAAGAGAGCCTTTGAGGATAGTTGTAAAGGAGCGTTCCCATTGTTCACCTGTAAGGTCTAGGGACAAGTCACGTTCCCAGGATTGACAGGTTTGTTCTTAACAGGGAACTTGGCGAAGAGCAAGGTGTCTTTGAAGAGTATCTGCAGAGCAAAGTGATTCAAAATGTGTGAGTGGCCGAGTCCAACAATTCTTAGTGTTTGCATTTGAGGAGAGGAAGTTTTGTATTTGACGATAGGTCCATGATGGGAAGCTGTGGTCTAGTGTTCAGGTAATCAGCTGGTCGTGATTTAGGAATTTAGACAGGAGAAAAAAGTGTTTTGCCAGTATATGTTTGTGTGGCCATGTGTTGGTGAGGAATTGTTTTGACATCCTGGGGATAAAGTCCGGGTTGAGACGGAGCGGTGTCATAGGGCCAGGTATTGGAGAGATCGAGAATTTTGCATTTGTTGTATGGAAGCAATGCACTGTAGGACCTATGAGGGGGTGATCTTGGAGAATGTGTGGGGTATGTTTAGGGAGAAGCCAGGGTACATTGGCATGAGGTATGGGAGAAATGGAACTTCCAATTGTCACCCATTGTTTGGTAGCGGTGTGTACATTCCAATCCACCACCCTGGCAAGAAGACAAGCTGTGTAGTAATTATGTAAATCAGGTAGGCATATGCCTCCTTTGCTTTGGGGAAGAGTTAGCAGTTCATAGCGAATGCAAGGGCTATATTATGCCAAAGAAATTGTGTACAAAGAGCCTTATATGTAGAGAAAAATGAAGGCGGAAGGTGGATTGGAATGGCTTGCATGATATATAAGAGCCCGGGGAGCACATTCATTTTTAGGATAGCGGCCCTACCAAACCATGAGAACGAGGGTAGATCCCACTTGCATAAGTCATCTTTTATGGAAGCCAGGGTAGGTGTAAAATTAAGGGTAAATAGGTCAGATAGGCATGTTGGGAGTTGAATCCCAAGATATGTGATTGCACTGGGTTTCCAAATGAAAGGGAAATTGGTTTGGCATTGGGTAACCACTTCTTTTGCGAGGGACACATTTAAGGCATAAGATTTGCCAAAATTGATTTTAAGGTTGGAGAGAGATTGGAAGAGTTTGAAGTCTTTTAATAAATTTGGGAGGGAGATATGTGGTTCTGAGAGGGACAATAGGATATCATCCGCGAACGCTGCAATTTTATATACACAGTCAGCTATTGGAACACCTTTAATGTCCTGGTTGGAACAGATGCAGTTGAGAAAGGGCTCTAGGGTAAGAATATATAACAGTGGGGACAGAGAGCAGCCTTGACATGTATATAAAGAAGGCAGGTGGCCATTGACTTTTACCCGTGCTGTTGGATGGTGCCAAGATCATCTTGAGCATGTTGTTGAATTGCACTTTTTTTTTTTTTTATTTGAAGTGCACAGAGTGACACTTCATTCATGCCTCTGCCTAGCAGCATGGTTTAATGCACTGCAGTGCAGTCACATGTGGTGTAATCTACCGTGTTCTGGAAAAATGCAGCATGCATTATTTGGTGTGACAGACACAAACAGAAAACAATTATTTTCTTTGTACTCTTGCAGTGTCTGGTTCCAATATGGAAAAACACCAGTCACTGCACATAGTTTGAATGAGCCTATACTCTTTACTGGCTAAATAACCCCTGTGGGTAGTCAGAAGTAGCACTTTTTGGCAGTTCCAGTGACCATTCTCGCAGTAATTGGCTGCTGGTGGGAGCTCAGAGCTTAAGGATGTTCTTTTGAGGTTACTTCTGGAGATAACTAAGAAAGTATTGCTGATTGTCCCGAGTTTTCCAAGTGCTACCTAAATGTTTCACAGCACTCTTGGGACAATTGTCTGTGTACAGGTGGACAAAGGTTGTATTATTTAGTATCCTGAGGAGAACAAACACTGCACACCAGCATTAAAACCTTATCCCAGCTTTTGTAATGTGATTCTGAATATGAGTAATATGTAAAAAATAAGGCTGCAGAAACAATAATAACATTATTGAAAACCTATGCAAAAATGGCAGCTAATTAGTTTCACATAATTAGGTGCTTTTGCTCAGCTCAGTTGCTTTAGTATACCTCATCATAAATAGTTTATATTACCAAGATATTCAGATGTGTTTGTCATGGTTTTTCCTTATGTTTCTAAATTTCCAACATTTCTATCTTTGTCTCCTTTGTGTAGTTTCACCCATTCCATTTGTCCTGGTGACCATTGTCTCTAATTGACAATGGTGGGAAATGCAAAAATATTTATCTGTCACCAAAACAAAAGGTTAAGCAGTGGTGGAAACTCCCAGGGTCACAAAGGTCACCCTTGCAACTGGGCCCTGGTGTTCCGCCACTGTTGAGGGGCCCCAGCAGGGTTGCTTGCCTCAGGGCTCTGGGCTGAGAGCGCCTCTTTCATATAGCCCAGAGCTTGACAGTTCCCTCTCCCTCGCCAGGATGGTAGAGGAGAATACTGATCTGCTCCTTCTCCTCCCACCCCTCTCCTCCTGTGTGTGTACCACGGGAAGTGTGAAGTTAAACAGCTGAATTTGATAATTTAGCTCCTGTCTTTCACACTTCCCATGGTACATACACAGGAGGAGATTGGAGGGAAAGGATCGGCAATCTCCTCCACATCCGTGTGAGGGAGGAGGGAGGGGGAACTGTCAGTGCTCTCAGCTCAGAGTCCTCATGAAGAGGCACTGATAGGCAGCACTGATGGGCAACATTTCTGTGCACTGATAGGTGGCACTTGGGCAGCACCGATGGGCACTGATAGGTGGCATTATTGAGCACTGATAGGTGGCTCTTATGGGCACTGATAGGCAGCATTGATGAGCACTGATAGGTGGCACTGATGGGCGGCACTGATGGGAGCTGATAGGTGGCATTCATGAGCACTGATAAGTGGCACTGATAGGTGGTACTGATGGGCACTGACAGGCAGCATTAATATATGGCACTGGTGGGCACTTATAGATGGCACTGATAGGTGGCACTGATGGGCTGCACTAATGGGCACTGATGGTGGCTTTGATGAGCACTGATAGGTGGCTCTGATAGGCAGCACTGATGGGCACTGATAGGCGGCATTGAAAAGCACTGATAGGCAGCACTGAGGGGTGGCACTGATGGGCACTGATGGGCGCTGATAGGTGGCATTGATAGGAAGCACTGGTGAGGCTGCACTGATTATTAGTGTAAACAATGTATTGACAGTCTTGGCAGGTAACAGCTCTTCTTTCCTCAAACAGACATAGCATAGGAGAAAAGGACCGCCAATAACCAGCACATCTGTTACATGTGATCACCTGCTGTGATTGGTTCTTTACCTTGATCTGTGATCAGCTATGTCCGAAGGACACATCGGTCACAGTGCGTGCTGGATGCGTGACCAAGGGGGCACGCGGGAGGCAGGGATGTGAGAGGATGTCCATGGATGCCCTCCCAGAACTGAAAGCCCAAGACTCAGATGGAAGGAGAATGGGGGGGGGTCAGGGGGGGCCCTTCATTGTTTCTTGCACTGGGGCCATGAAGGTTATAGTTATGCTTCTGAGGTGAGGAGAATTCTTCCACTGGGACCACCTGCTCTGTTAACAACTGTCCTAGAGGGAAATACCTCTCACTTTGTAGAAATGTCCTCTCATTTCCTGTAGTGTCTTTAGGACAGAAAGTGATAGGACACAAACTGCAAAAGTAAATTGGTAGGGTTTTAGGCCCATCCCTTCTCTATCCAAAACAAAACAAAAAAAGTTGAACTTCTTTTATTTGTGGGCCACATTATATATTTTTTGGGTTCATTATTAGTTCTAAATAATTATTTTTTGGCAGTTGCTGGATAAATGTATTATGTTTAGAGGAATTGATCAGTTTAAAGTCAGAGTGCAGCCAAAATAAAAAAAAAAAAAAAACCTAAAAAATAACACAAAGGACATATCTTACAGTCAGTAGGATGTGGCCCTTGTGCTGATACCTTGTCCGCTGCTATATTCTTCTGTTGACTGGGGGCTAAAAGAACTGTGGGAGCTATCGAAAGCTCTCATCAATAGAGCCCAACTATGCCTGCCCTTTCTACAAAGCTTTGCCATTCCTAGAAGTCGTACTACAGCGTCTAAAAAAATGAAACAGAATCTATAAATTGAGGGGTGTACTTTCATTCCTCTGCCTGTCCTCCAGGAAAGGATGGGCATGGTTGGGCACTATTGATGAGAGCCTGTGACAGCTTCAAAAGTTCTTTTAACCCCTGCAGCAACAGAAGATTATGGCAGTGAGTGGGAGTGAGGGCATGGACAAAGGAGGATCTCACCTAATAGAAGCTATATCTGCACAAGAGACACATGATCTGACTTTAGGTTATATTCCTTGTAAAGTTTATTGTGTTTTTTTAATTTTGTCTGTACCTAAGCTTTAACTTATAGATGTTTAATACAACCAAAAAAATGTTTTAGTTTTGAGTTTGTATAGTTGGAAAATGTTTGTACCTATGTCAGATATTTTTTTGTCTGTTCCTCAAAGAAGATTTTTTTCACTTCCTTACCCCAGTGCTAGGGGGCCAGGAAGTGAACAATCGCAATTGGGAAGCAACAACAAAAATACTTAATATTTAAGTAGAGTGAGAAAAAAAGGCTAGCACCTCCTGTAAGGTTTAATTTGCTTATGCGTTTTTGTGTCCCAGTGACCCCCATCTACCTGCTGTCACAGTGACAAAAAGTAATAGAAATATCTGCAATGGAATAACGACCAGCATTTTCAACCAAACAGATGCCCTATACATTCCTCACTCTACCTGAAATTAGAAAAAAAAGTTTTGTCTGAAATTTATTGGTAATTAAAGTTTGCACCTGTACTTAAAACCATGCAAATTGAGAGTCACCTTGTTAACCTTTGCAGGGGATCCTGAATCAAGTGTTAAAGACTTTTACTGCATCTATTACAATCTTGAAACATTGAGATGTGAGTGGAAAGCTGGAAAAGTCAGCAATGGCAATTATGAGTTACAATACTGGTTTGTATTCTTTATTTACAGAACCTCACCTAACCAAACCTCATTGTATTTGCTTTCACACAACTCGATCCTTCTTGCAATTTTGGGTTTAAAGTGTATTTGTAGCCAACAGTTTTTTTTCCATTTTGGATACAGTATTGAAGGGTTTAGACCCTTATCAAGTTATTGCCTGTCTGCATCTGACTGCAGAGATTTCTTTTTTTTTCCTGTCCTGGAGGCACAACAGGAGATCAGAGGATATTTCTCCTAAAGGGATCCCTACCAGGGAATGTCTGAATGATTAATTAGGAAAAATCTTTCCTTTAATTGACTACAATACATATAAAGTGCATACAGAAACTATTCACAACGCTTCACTTTTTCCATATTTTGTGATGTTAAAGCCTTATTCCAAAATCGAGTAAATCCATTATTTTCTCCAAAATTCTACAAACAATACCTCATAATGACAATGTGAAAGAAGTTTGTTTGAAATCTTCAAATTTATTAAAAATAAAAAATTAAAAAAATCCCATATACATAAGTAATCACAGCCTTTGCTCAACACTTTGTTGAAGTACCTCTGGCACCAATTACACCCTTAAGTCTTTTTTAAAATGATGCTACAAGCTTGGCCCCCCTATTTGTAGGCATTTTCTCCCATTCTTCTTTGCAGGACCTTTTTATGTTCCATCAGGTTGGATGGGGAGCATCGGTTTCCTCCAGACATAATGCTTGCCATCTTGAAATCTTTGTTTCAACAGACCAGAGAGTTTTGTTTCTCATGGTCTGAGAGTCCTTCAGGTGCCTTTTGGCAAACTCCAGGAGGGCTGTCATGTGCTTTTTACTGAGGAGTGGTTTCTGTCTGGCCACACTAGCATACAGGCCTGATTGGTGGAGTACTGCAGAGATGGTTGTTCTTCTGGAAGGTTCTCCTCTCTCTCCACAGAGAAATGCTGGAGCTCTGTCAGAGTGACCATTAGGTTTTTGGTCACCTCCCTGACTAAGGCCCTTTTCCCCCAGTTACTTAGTTTGGCCGGGCGGCCGACTCCAGGATGATGGAGGCCACTGTGCTCATTGGGACCTTCAATACTGCAGAATTTCTTCTGTACCCTTCCCCAGAAGCCTGTGCCTTGATACAATCCTGTCTCAGAGGTCTACTGACAATTCCTTGGACTTCACGGCTTGGTTTATGCTTTGACATGCACGGTTATTGTGGGACTTTACTGTATATAGACAGGTGTCTTTCCATATCATATCCAATTAACTGAATTTACCACAGGTGGACTCCAATCAAGTTGTAGAAACATCTCAAGGATGATCAGTGGGAACAGGATGCACCTGAAATCAATTTTGAGTGTCATGGAAAAGGCTGTGAATACTTATGAACATGTGATATTTTTCTTTTTTTTTTTTTTATAAATTTGCAGAGATTTCAAACAAACTGCTTTTACATTGTCATTACGGGGTATTGGAATAAGGCTTTTTAATAACAAAATGTGTATGGACCCCATTGAGGAGCTACTGGCGCAGGAATCCTTATCTAAGCCCCTCTCTTCCCTTTACCTATCACTGATTAGTCTAGACTCCCCTAGGATGGAGAGGCTGTGTGATCACTATGCGATCCAATTCTGCTGTGGATAAAAAAAAGGGTCAGGTGCGTGTTTAGTGTGGATGCGGTGCAAATTCAGCCATACAAAGTGTATGGCTGAAATTTGCACCGCACATGAGATCACATGTAATTTAGGAGCAGTGCGCTCCAAATTACATGCGATCTCCGTGATCGCACTAATGTGAACCAGGGCTTAATGCACATAATTGGTAAAAAAAATTACAAACCAGAAGAACATGCAGCCATTCGTAACCACAAAGTAAATATCATAGGCATTAAAATAATAATGTATAAAAATATGTATATGACACAATATATTTTTATTAATTGTGATAGGAGTTGTGCATATAAGTCTTAAGTCTTCTTGTTTCTGTCATCCTACAGAGCAGTATGGAGCAGAAACTAGGTTCTACACTATTTGACCATCAATCTTGCAATTAGTGCACTGATTTATTTTGACCATCACTGGTTGGTTTTAATAGTCTAGTTTGATCCATAAGAGTTTGCTGTTCTTACTATGTGCGTACGCCACAGTTTGTTTTTCTCAAATTGTGTCCCACCGACATTGCTTGCAAGTTCTACCTACATTTGCCATAAAGGTTCTATGGCTGTACTCTTCTTTATTTGTACTTATAGTAAAGCCAGACATGGATGGTTTGAGTCTTGGCTGATTCAGTAGGGACCGTCCAAGTTTGGGACCATCTATGATCAGGCTGATTGTACAACCAGCTTGTCAGATTTTTCATGCTATGTTCTTCAGGTAGGGATGGCTGCTCACGCCCTTCACTGCGAGAACACAATAGCTTTGGGGCAGAGATTCCCACACCAACACTGACTATGTTGATGGGGGAATCAATCGATTTTCTGCAACCCGTGGTTGCAGAAAAGAAAATTGCACCATTTATGACCGGTTAAAACCTTTAATATAGGGATTGAAACAGAATTAAATTGAAGGGTCCTAGGGTTTAAAAGACATATATGTAGATCTGGACACAAATGATGCTAAAACATCCGCCAGAAATATTGAGAATTTGATTTTTGACACGTTAATCTTCTTTGTATTAGTAAGGTTTATTCAGAATATGTGAAGTGTTCTAATTTATAAAATAAATATCTGACGTCAACCTTTTGCTGTCTCTATGTACACTACTTTGCAAAAGTTTTAGTCAGGTGTGAAGAAATGTAAAGTAAGAATACTTTCAAAAATATATATTTTACTTGCTGATTTTTATCAATTTGAAAAATGCAGAGTGCAGAGCTTAAAAAAAAAATCGTACTAAATTATTATTTGAATACCCTATGGCTTCAAAACACCATCAGTTCTTTTAGGTATACGTGCACACCATTTTTGAAAGAAATCAGCAATAGTCAACAATATGTTCACATTTCAAATTCATTTTCAAATTTAAATAAGTTTTTAAATTCATTTCAATTTAGAAATCGATTCAAATGTGTTTCAAATTCGAATAATTCCTTATTTCGGACAAAATTTCGCTTTATTGTAATTTATTTTGGACTCTTTTAAATTCACTCCTATTGTGTTTCAGAAAAGCAGATACATCTTAACCACTTTAATACCGGAAAGGATTTGCCCCCTTAATGACCAGGCCCTATTTTGCGATTCGGCACTGTGTTATTTTAACGGACAATTATGCGGTATTGCAACGCTGTACCCAAATAAAATGGACATCCTTTTTTTCCTAGAAATAAAGCTTTCTTTTGGTGGTATTTGATAACCTGTGCAATTTTTATTTTTTGCGCTATAAACAAAAAAAGAGCAACAATTTTGAAAAAAAAAAAAAAAAACAATATTTTTCACATTTTGCTATATGACATTCTCAAAAAAAAAAATTAAAAATGCATTTTTTTAACATTTTAGGCCGATTTGTTTTCTGCTACATATTTTTCTTTTAAATAATCACAATAAGCGTATTTGGTTGGTTTGCGCAAAAGTTATCGCATCTACTAACTACGGGAAAGATTTATGTCATTTTTATTGTTTTTTTTTTACTAGTAATGGCGGCAATCTGTGATTTTTTTGCGGGACTGCGACATTGCGGCGGACAAATCGGACCCCTGACTGATATTTTTGACACTTTTGGGGGGACCAGTGACATTACTATAGTAATCAGTGCTAAAAATATGCACTGTTACTGTAATAATGACACTGGCAGGAAAGGGGTTAACATTATGGGTGATCAAGGGGTTAAATGTGAGCCTAGGGGAATGATTCTAACTTTGTGGGGCGGGGCTTCAGAAATAACCATAGAGACATAGGATCCTATATAGAAGGATCACATGGGCTCTATGATCATTTCAGGGAGAAGAACGGTCAGCTGTGTTTACAACAGCTGACCGTTCTTCTCTCTCAGCGGGGAGCGATCATGGGTGTCAGGCGGCAATCAGAGCCGCCTGAAACACGCATCGGCTTTCCCACTGATGAGCGGGGGTGGGAGCGCTCGCCCCCTAGCCTCCTGAGAGCGAGCAATGTATACCTCAGTCGCTTTGCCCAGGAGCGGCTGCCTGCCGCAGTAAATCTGCGGTAGGCGGTCGGTAACTGGTTAATTTCCGAAGATCAAAAATGTGTCCGAATTACAATTTGGAACTAAACGAACATCTCTACTTTCCTTATGTTTTGGAGAAGGGAAGAAGTAGTCTTATTCTAGGGTAACAATGTGGCTCCTCCATAGATACACAAGTCAAAATTAAGTACCCGCTTCTACCCCAAACAGAATAATAAAAATGTGGCAGGAAAAGGGGGGGGGGAGAGCAGAACTTCCCTTTTGGGCTGAAGTTCCACTTTAAGGCCAGGTTTACACCTATGCAGTTTGCTTTTGATCTCTTTCTACAGTGCTTTTTGTGGTGCACTTTTGCATTTTTCATGCAATTTTTGATGCGCTTTGCATTTTTTATGCTTTTTTTTAATAAGAAGAGATGTTTTGATTGTTTTTCTGTAGGCAGATTAAAAACGCAAAACACATAAAAACGCATTTACAAAACACACTACATGCATTTCGCAGCGTGTCCATTTAAGTTTATTGAACCAAAAACGCACCGTCCCTGACCCTTTACAAAAACACAGTGGCTGAAAAATGCATAGATGTGACGGTGTCCAGTAAGAAACCATGGTAAATGGACTGTAGTGAGTTTCTTAAAAATGTAACATGCACTAAAAAATGCAAAGGTATGAACCAGGCCTAAGGACTAGTAAGCTGCAATATATCATTTTTTTGTTCTTGGGTTTCAGAAACACTCAAGGTTGGAGCTGACATTTGACATAGTATATTTATTGCTCTTACATTGTAATATTGCTAGCTTCTAGAGACATTTCACAGCCTTGGTGACCGAGATATACAGCCACTCCTTGCCATTAGTAAATGACGTATACCGTAAGCACTGAAGTTTCAGTTTTACAGTGTAATTGAAAACTCTTCAATCCATGCAGGGAGCTTGGTGCACTTACAATATGTTTCATGTTTTTATAGAAAATGTATAGTTTTTTGTTTGTAGTCAAAGGACTATGAAATGTTTCATTATAATAATTCTTGTCTAGTTTATAAAATCTGCAGCTAGTGCTCTAGAGTCTTCTGAGTGCAACGTTTCTACAGCTCATCACTTCTGTTCTGTGATCAGATCTAATGTGACTGTGATCTGATCCATTGTTGTTCAGTGTTTATACAAGTTTAGGAGAGTTTTGCGGGTTTTTTTCTGCTAGAAAGCTCCAATCAGAAATGCAAACCAAAAGGGTTTTTTTTTCCTAAAACCTGTAAAAATCAAGTAACCTTGATAAAAAAAGCAAGTGCTATGTGGATGAATGCAGTAAATAGTCTTTCTTTTGAAAGGCAAGAGGGAATGTCTGAGAAAAAGACCTGCGATCACTACTTGAAAACAAATGGAAAAAACACTGGATGTACATTTGGAAGACAGGAACTACAACTATTCTCCAATTTGTTTGTTTGTGTCACTGGAATCTCTGGCATGGATCCAATCAGACCCTCCTACTTTACTTTCCAGCTTCAAAATATAGGTAAGACATCAGAATACCCTGATTGTTTCACTTTTAAATCACAGTATGCAGTGCTACTTACCAATTTTGAAGGAGATCTATACTTAAAATTGTGAAGCCCATTCCATCACTGACCAGTTTTTATATAGATTATAAACAGTTTTTTTTTTAAAATACATTTTATTAAAAGGAATTAACAATACAATGTATAACTCTTCGACCAAAGTGGAGATATACGTATTTTACAAATCATATGAAACATGTGAAATAGAATGACATAAGGGATATGATGAATAACAAACATGTTGCCAAAATGAAACGAATCCCTAGGAAAAAAATAAAGAGAGAGAGAGAGAGAGAGAGAGAGAGAGATGGTAAGAAGCAATGGAAGAAAGAGAACATTAAGAAATAGCGAATACAGTTGGGCGCCAAGAACAGGCGCTAAAGATAGATATTAATCCTATAGAAATGGAGAGGCTGGATGGTCAAACTGTCAACTAGATTAGCAAAAAACACACTGAAAACTGATTGAAAGAAGCAAGAGGTGTTGGTGGTTAGGTCAACAGTCCAAAGAAAGGGGTGTCCAGTAGGCGACATGGATGTACGTTCAGGAAAGCTAGGAGTCCTCCTTAGAGAGTTGTAGTAGATAACCATCATGATATTCCGAATGATGGTAGAGGTCATCTTGCTCTTTGGGGGATAGCGTTGAGCGTATATAAAAAGTTTTAATCAGGCCTACCCTATTTAAGACACTGAAATCTATTAAACCTGTGTTTGCAAGGTTGTAATACTGGTATTTCTACCTAATGTATTTTAAAATAAAAAACAATCTCTAAATGTCATCTGGCTATGTTGTAGGAAAAACTGTATATGTGGTTACTAGGGATGAGCAGAGTGATTTCCACAAAACTGATTTGGCCTTTTATCATTTGCCAACATCTGGAGACTCTCAATTTTGCTCACTTAGCCACAAATTCGAAATTTGCTTGAACGAAAAAAATTTTTTTCATTCAGAAGGTTTGTAGTAAGTTTCCAATAAGCTGTCAGATCTGGTTTTCTTAGCATAAATGCCCAAAAGAAAAGTTAACTTTTGGAACTAAAGCAACACAGAACATTAAGTGTGGAATTTTATCAAAATCACATTTTTATTGTTTTAATAGGTAAACCTGGTCCTCCAGAAGATGTAAATATCAGCAAAAGCCATGTTGATGAATTCACATTGGATTGGATGCCACCCAAAGGCAAAATTCCTTCCCACTGTTTAGAATATGAAATTCAGTATAAAGACCAAACAGATACTTGGAAGGTTTGTATTCTATAAATATTTGTTTTTTTTTTTCTTTTTAGATATGTGTCTCCTTCCTATTTCCATATTTAATTTCCTACATGTTCTGAAGATCCTTATACTTTTTATCATACGGTTTATTACAGGTTTGTTAGAAATTCTTTTGTAAGTATTGTAGCTTAATAGAATCAAGCATTTTTTTGTTTGCACACATTAGGTATTTGTTGTGTCCTGTCTTGGGTATGTGCCTTCACTTTTTGCCCTACGCAAGTGTCCTCACAGGAAGTTTTTTCCTTACCTCCTTTTCAGGTTATAACTTAAATATCCCTGATAGCAGATAGTAATAAAAATTTGACAGGAGTGTTAACACTGTTCCATGCAAAATTAAAAAACTATTGTTAAAAGAGAAGTGTGGGCTCCTAAAAAACATAATTACTCAACTAGAAAACTGCAGCATCGATCTGAGCTGCAGCAGTTCCCCATTGGCACTACACTGAGAATCAAGCAATCAAAGGGCAATGATCACCGAATTTGCGTGTCCGCTCTGAGGTCAGAGTGGTGGCTGATAGTCAGTGGCTCTGTGCTCTGCCCCTCCAGTGCTCACTGGAGCGTCAGACTGTGCAGGAGACGAGAGTGGCTGGCTCAGGCTCTCAATAGTGCGCTGAGAAACTTAGCCAGCTACAGTTCAAGCATCTGGGCAGCTCCCAACATTATTGTCAGGATCCCTACAGAGCCTGGACTGGACCTGTGACGTCAACCGACAGCAGACTTTATCCTGCTGTCGGCTGAATCTGGTTCACAGGAATGCAGAGCTAAGTGCACTCCTGTGACTCATGGGAGAAGTATGGCCAAAAGAGCTTCTTTAATTATACTGAATGTACTTTGCTAAACCCAGACTAATACAGAATGGATTAGAATCAGTTGCTGTGAGTCCTGCTGTTCACCGTTCACAGGTTGTTCCTTGAAGTAGGAGTTTCCATCACTGACATCTGCATTCAAATGACAGATGTATGCTATTTAATAAATATGTTTGCCCAGATTCATCCAGAAAATTCACTTACAGATGGGATAAAAATGTATGGGCCCATTTACACTTATTCATTGCTATGCACTGCGTTGTTGTGCATTGTGTCACACCTTAACATGCTTAAAAGGTAGCCTTTTAATTTGGAATGGGCTGCCAATACATAGAAATGTTCCAAAAAATTAAATTGTAGTGGGTAGTGTATTGCCATGGGTTGTGGTGCACTATATAGCATGTGCTTTGGAGTTGCGTTGTCTTAATGCTAATCGCACTTACCATGCATTTATTGCTTTGTGGTAAAACATGTGTTACCACAACACACCACAGTGTAAATATAAAGTTAATGACAGCCCCAAATTGGTTCGCAGAACTCAGTGCGAACTGTGGAAACACTCATGCAATCTGATTTCAGTGCGGACAATAAAAGGATCTTGCACCATTTTGATACAAACTGTATGGCTGAATTCGCACTGCACAGACATCGCATGTGATGCGCACAGGCATGCGGTGTGAATCACATGCAATGTCAGCAATCACATGAGTGTGAACCCCGCCTATTTTTTGAACATTGGCATCTTCACCTTGGATGCTAGAGTATGTTGTCACAGAACTGGACATACTGACCTCATATGCAGATGTTATTTTCCTTGACCTATCTCTGAAAGTACAGTTTAAAGTAAAACCTCTTTCTGAAAATGATGAAGATCCAACACTTTCTGAATCATTAGGGCTTGTTTACACTTACGCCAAAACATGGCTTTAGACACACTTTTTTAAAGCTCTGTAAACGCCAGTGAAAGCTCCTGTCACTAAATAAAATGGTTAGCTTACAGTTCTGTTTACACCTTGCGTTTGCTTTGCTTCAAAAATGATACCTGTGACGGGAGTTACTTTGGGCGGGGGACGGGGGGGGGCACCCAGATTACCTTAGAGATCTCATAAAACGTCTTTTTTAGCTCCCCAGGCCCCTCTTATGTGTAAGTCACCCTGTGTCTACTAGGGGCACAGGGTGACAGAGAAGCCTAGTCTGGTATGCCCTAACCAGACTCCCAATATAACCACACCGGACTCAGCATTTTATTTTACCCCTTTTATCCTAAGTCTTATATGTGTCATTTGTGTTGAAAGTTGGAGAGGCTCCTTCAACTGGGACAATAAAATTTATCAAAAACATTGTAATAGTACCAGTCCCATTTAGCATCTGTCCAATTCCCTTTTCTTCACTGGGATACCAGCCTCCTAAACCAGCCAGGCTGCCTATCTTTAGAACACTGACATTGGACATAGCAATGATGTCACTGGCCATACAGCATTCTGTTGCTCAGATATAAAGTGTTGACCGCCGTACCATGTTCCTAAGGTACCGGGCAGCCACATTTCTTCCAGCCGAACCTATGGGGTTATTGCCAGTCACTAATGCTACCCCATCCTCTTTACTGGTTGTATTATGATTATGCATGTTCCAAGCATGAAGACCAGAGGTAGAGTAAGAAAGGGGAAATTTTCCTCGTGTCCTTCCCATAGTTTGCTGTGTGCTGTGACAAAGTTTTCTGTGTGCTCAGTTTTTGTTTATAATATTTGTTGAAATGTTTGAGTGTACCTATACCTTGTGTTATTGGATGTACAGTTTACTCTCTCTATGCCAACAAAGAATGGGGATTGTTCCCGAAGATACAGTATGTATATACTTGTGTCTGTTCTTCAATAAAACTCTTATGCTTCTTACCACCCTACACTGAGTTACGGCTAGTGACTGGGTGGGCTAAGGGATCTTGTATAGTCCTGGTACCGGGTAGGGGAAGCTTATATAGTGGACATACTTCTCTTGTATGAGGTCAGTGGGTGCTTCAAAGCCTCCTCAAACCCTCCATAGAAGTCTATGACAAAGCTCGCTTGAAGCACCTAAAGCTTTTGAGACACTTTTATTAAGCTTTTGCTGCGCTTTGTTTGGAGGCACTGCAGGTATGAAATATCAAAACGCACTCGGGCATCTGTCAAGCTTCATTAAAGCTTCAAAAAAGCACCACTAAAGCATCATTGAAGCACCACCGAAGCATCACAGAAGCATCGCAGAAGCGCCAAAAACACATACAAAAAGTTGAAGCGGTAGGCGCTTTAATGTGTGTTGAAGTCAAAGCAAGAGTAAATGAGCCTTTTCTCAGTCATTGTTTTCAGAACTCATAAAACTATATGCAAATTTAATATTTTGCTTGGCTTTGACCCAACCTCTAAAATCCTTTTTATTCATATACTTTTTACAAGGGCTTTAGCTGGTCTGTCAGCTGTAAATTGATATCTGATTGGTTATTAGGGATAGATACACTTTGCAAATATTCATTGATCCTTGTTCTAATTCTTTGAATAAACCAAAAGACTTTTAGTGCCGGTTCACACTATAGCGATGTCAGACATTGCATGTGATTCGCACCGCACTGCTCTACAAATCGCATGCTATGTCTGTGCGATACAAATTCAGCCATACAGATTGTATGGCTGAATTTGCATCGCATTCGAACCAAAGTCGTGCAGGACTCTTTTTTTGGTCCGCACCAGAATCGGATTGCATGGGTGCTCACACCTATGCGATCTGATTCCTGTCCGAGTTGACAGTTCACACCGCGATATGCGAACTAATATGGGGGTGTCAATAACTTTGTATTGACACTCCCAGCAGTTCGAATATGTCAATGTGAACTGCCTGTGAGTTGGGTGCAATGCGGGCACCCGCAGTGGATTTGCAGGGTTCCCGCACAGCACCAGTGTGAACCAGCACTTAAATAGTTTTTAATACTTCATTTTCAATCTTCTTTCTTTCTAGACAATTGCAGAACAGAGAGAGTCCACACATAGCTTTAACATGTCTACGCCAGTGCCTGATTTCTGTGTCCGTATCCGTGGCAAAACAAACAGATACTGTGCAGATGATGGATATTGGAGTGATTGGAGCTCTGAAAGCTGTTGGGAAGGTAATGTGTAAACTGTAATTACATTGTAAGAAGAAAATGGAGTAGACAAAACAGGTTGAATTCATGCAAAAAGAATATTATAAATATTGCCCCCCCCCCCCCCCTCTACTTCTGTTTGGAACACATCAAATAGACAGGAATTGAGGAGAATTATTTCAAATAGGATTTACAAGCAAATTGTAGATGAGTGCATTCCATACATCATGCAGACCTCCTAAAAAAGTTGGCTGCTGTAAAGACAATGACAGATGGTGCGGTTGTAAGCAGAACAATGAAATGCGAGGTATGTCACCTGGACAATAACATAATTCCCATCAGAAGTATTTATTGTAGTCACATAACAGAAAGATGCAATGTGTCGGGGCCTCACGAGGACCTCTTCATCAGGGTACAGTGACTATCACTCCTGAGACACCAAAACATAACATCTTCCTGTTATGTGACTACAAAAAATACTTTTTATGGCAAAAATGCCAGTGTGCTAGTAACACACCTCACTTTATATTTCAAATAGGGACATACAACTTAAAAACAGTTGTCAGGTGTTCTAATCCTTTTTTGTTCTATCCAACTCTAAAATTAAAATGTTGTTTTTTTTTTTTTTTTACTGGAATTGGGCTTTAACACATTTGCTATTTTATGTTATTTTTATGACATGTCAGCTAAGTTCTAAAAACAGTGCTAGATCATAAAATGTTACTGTGAGGAGATCTCAGCTGGCTTATACTATTTACTGTCATTGCTGGGAATTCAGTCAAATAAAATATTGCGCACAGCAGTGTGGAATTTCACACCACATGAAAACACAATTAATCATTTGCCTTGTAGACTAACCTGAAAAGGTTTTTGATTCTGTTCAAATGTATCCTGGACAACACGTTTTACTTTCACATCATGTAGAAGATATAGATGTTCAGCACTACTAGCAATGTTTGGATATTACATAATTTCCCAAGTGTTTTTCTTTCTGTTTACTATAAAGCCATTCATGCTACCTTCATGGGAAAGGAGGATGCATTTTCCTAAAATAATAACTAAACTATTACTATAAATAAAAACCAACACAATTAATTTTTTTGGCATAAGTAATGGTTTCGGCACTTTATTGGTTTCAAATAAAATAAATAAATCTTTATTCAAAATTCCATCAAATAAAATTTCCAAATCAAACAAACTTATAAAACACACATCTGAATCGCTTAGTCCCAGAACTGAAGCAAAATAAAACATATTTTCAAACCACCAAAGTCCCCCCTTGATTCAAGGGTGACGTCACCACATAAAGTGCCAGCGACGGGTGGGAGGGAGGGAGGGAGGGGAGCTCGCCCGGCAGTCACTAAACAACTGAGGGGCTTACCTCAGAGACCCCCTATATATAGCCTTGGGCCAGAGAGTTCTAGAGGGGGCGCGCGCTGCTGTAAAGCCCGCCAGAACCGTGAGGGGCTACATCTATTTCTTAAAGGGCCCGCGTCCCTGAATAATACAAATTTTTTTTTTACATTTTTTTTTTATATTTTTTTACATCCCGTGTCTCATGTGCGAGGGCAAATATACTTGTGCCCTCTTACCATTGGACAGGAGGATGCATTTTCCTAAAATAATAACTAAACTATTACTATAAATAAAAACCAACACAATTAATTTTTTTGGCATAAGTAATGGCCGCGGCACTTTATTGGTTTTAAATAAAATAAATAAATCTTTATTCAAAATTCCATCAAATAAAATTTTCAAATCAAACAAACTTATAAAACACACATCTGAATCGCTTAGTCCCAGAACTCAAGCGAAATAAAACATATTTTCAAACCACTAAAGTCCCCACCAGCCGGAACTAGTTGCAGACTGGTGCCGGCCCCCCCACCACCGCAGCCATTTCTATGCTGTTTTGGAACCCTAAATTAAGGATGTCTAAACCTATATCTGATAAATGTATTTCATCCTGCCTGTACAGGCCAGGGAAACCACCTTCCAGGTCAACGTGTCGGAAAGAGAAACCACCGACCAATGGCATAAATTTTGCCTTTGCGTGATTGACTCTCCTCCTGGTTTGCTCCAAAGGCTAAAATTCCGCCGAAGAAAGCCATTTCAAACGAGGGAAGATCTCAGAGAACACCAAAATACAATTTGGAAAAAGCTATTTGAAATTATATAAAACTTTTTTAATCTTAAACAATAAGTCTAGCGACTTCAGAACTCCCACATCATTACCTCCCAAATGTCATATCAATATGGACGGTGAAGGCCAAAACTCATTCAATCTGTAAATTAAATCAGACAAATTAACCCAACTCGGACCTCTAACCACTTCCCAAAAAATATGAAATTGGTCATCCTTAAAAGATAAATTTTCAGTATAACACTGATGTGCTGCTCTCTTTTGTGCCCAATGAATGAAGGAGTGTCCAACAATCCATACAGAAACTTTGGCACCTATGGGATTAAACAGATAAATTAGGTCTGATATACAAATTAAAAAACTTTTAGATTCCCATCTGCCCAACCTTTTAATTATAGACTCATCAAGCCCTAACCTCGCTGCTTCCATGGCAGCACCTATCCTAAATGAATGTGAAGTAATTCTAAACTTCTCAAGACCTAAATATTTTAAACATTTTTTCAGAACAGCTGAAAACTGATATTTAGTGACTACTGAACCGTCTAAATGTACAGTATAAAAAATCTGTCTGAAATTGGAGGCATGACATCCAGATACCTGCCAAGAACCGCACAAGGACATGGATCTCCGCATGCTGCCAGATCCAGCCAATGGCCTTTTCTAAACTGATCAGTTTTTGACTGACTAATAAATACATTAACCCTATCCCTACCTACAATAACTTCCTTGGCCTTAAGACCTGATTGGCCCTCCCTGTTTTCCGCAACCAATTCGGAAACGCGAAGCGCAGCAAAAAAACAAAGCACAAAAGCTGCTGAAAAAAAGTTTTGCTTTGTAATCTGTAAAACAAACCACAGGGGAAGCCAAGCACAGCCTTTTTAGCAAATCAATAGATATGGGCCTACGCGTGTCAGGAGTAAAAATTCTTTTTTTATAACCCTTGAGGGCTTGTCTCACCGTGAAAAAATTACTACATCCTGAAAAGTTATTCAGTTTTAGAAAAAAAGAAACACCTGCTAGTATCTTACTAATGTGGCTATATGATAACTGAAGATTCATCAGTGTACATAAAAACGCCAAAATATCTCGCTCCAACGGGGGCCCAGTTGGTATACCCCTCTCAGTACAAAATGATAACCATCTTTTCCAAGCAGAACAATACTCCAACCAAGTGTGAGGTGCCACCGAGCACTTTATAGCATCAAAAACCGGATCTAGATCAAGGTCCACAGGTGATCCGGGCAATGAAATCCCACTGGATCGGCGTTCGGATGAAGTTCCCTGAAACTAGAGATCTGGAAACGAGATAGAGAGTCAGCTATGCAATTCGACACACCCGGAACATATTTGACCTTTATCCAGATGTTTAACTTGAAGCACAAGAAAACCAGATAGCGGAGAAGTTTTAACTTCCAACATAGATTTTGATGACATACAATTGATTGTGTACAAAACCCCTCTGTTATCTGAGTGCACCAAAATTCTCCTATCTCTGAAATTTGAACCCCAAAGCTCCAGGGCCACCACTATCGGGAATAATTCTAAAAGAACTATGTTTTTAGTAAATTTACTAAAAAACCCATGATGAAGGCCAAGACCCACAACACCAGTGAGTATCCCAGACAGCAGCGAAACCTAAAGAGCCTGCTGCGTCCGTGAATAACTGAAGGCCAGCCGCTAAAACCCAGTCACTTTGAAAAAATTAACGACCATTGTAGTCGTTTAAAAAACGTGACCAAACGCGCAGATCTTCTTTCAAATCTACTGTTAGACGGATGTGTGCCCAGGGGGATTTAAAACCAGACATGCTAATGACAGACGTCTGGAGAAAATTCTACCCACTGGCATGATACGAGAAGCGAAGGCTAACAGACCTAACAAAGACTGCAGCCCCTTCAAGAGAACCTTACGTCGACTCAAAAATTTGCTTATAAGAGTCTGCATCCTAATAATTTTCTCCCTCGGAAGCTGACACTCACCTACAACTGTATTAATGGAGATACCTAGGAATTAAATTGAGGTACTAGGCAAAACTGTTTTATCTTCCACCAGAGGAAATGCTTACAAATAAGGGAAAATAGCTTTAACAATAATAAACAGAGGTTGGAATCAGGAGGTCCCACAAAAAGAAAATCGTCTAGGTAATGTAGGATCCCCTGACAACCCGATTCATGAACCATAACCCATTGAAGAAAGGTGGCAAAGGATTCAAAATAAGCGCATGACAGGGAGCAGCCCATAGGCAGACAACGGTCGAAGAAGAAACAGCCTTCAAAATAGAAACCTAGAGAATTGAAAGACTCCGGAGCAATAGGCAATAGTCTAAATGCAGATTGGACATCTGCCTTTGCCATTAATGCACTAGGTCCATATTGCTTGATTATATCAACAGCTTCATCAAATGTAGTATATGAAACTAATGACATAATAGGGTCTATTTAAAGAATCCCCTTTAGGGAATGATAGGTGGTGTATTATCCGAAAGGAATTGGGCTCCTTTTTAGGGACCAAACCTAGAGGGTAAATGCAGAAATTATTAAAAGGAGGATCCGAAAATGGGCCTGCTACCCACCCAGCCTCAATTTCTTTGTAAATCTTCTCCCTGGCTACATGTACAAATTGATCTACAGACTTTAGATTTTTCTCCAATTTACAACCTACTCCTTTAAAACATGGAAGTTTGAACCCCGAAGAGAAGCGGTTAATTAATAATTTGGCCTTTTCCTTGTTTGGGTATACCTGAAGCCACGGGAGCATTTCTTCCAGCCTCACTGAAGTGCAGGCTTTTTGAAAAAATATCCCTAGATGCTTGATTTTGCTGACTTGCCCTCTTAAAACACTTCGCTGCTGGGTGATTACCTGTACAAAAAGAACATTCATGCTTAAACTTGCACGCGTTTGCCCACTTGCACTGGGTTTCATTATACGCATAACAAATTCCCTTCCTGTATGGAGATGCATTAGACGAGGCACTTGCCTGTTTTGTTGGCGCAAACTTTTGGGGAACAATTAAATTTAGCCACACGCCTACGTCTTTCATTCCCCATTTCAGGCTAGGATAGACGGATAATTTTTGCCGGAATGATTCATCATAATAGAACCATCCTAAACCGCCAAAATTTTTGTACGCTTCAAGAATATGTTCAAGATTCTGGAATAATCCACTGCATCTATCTGGAAATTTTTCTCCTAAAACTGCTGAATAAATACAAAAGGCTTGAAGCCAATTATTGAAAGATATGTGAACTGGACGTCTCCTATTCTCCTCCTGCGAATCATCCGACTTTTTTTCACTTTTAAAAGCAAATTCCTTTGCTGAGGGCAACAACGAAAGCAAGTCGATAAATTCACCCTTCCAAATTTTTTCTTTGGTCACTGCTGTAAGATGATAGCCCAATGGTGATATGTCGCTAGCATCACTTCCTTCAAACACGTCTCCGGAACCGTATGTGGCAATTGACTGACCCTAGGGCTACCGTCTGACCAAGGTGTAGGTGATAAATTACTTACCACATTAGATGCTTGGTTGGTAGCGCTAACTGGGGACCATACAGTAACAGGACTTTGTATATTTAAACTAGGAGCACTAACAGTAGAAGCGGGTGAAACATTTAAAAAACGTGCAAATTTTGATAAAGATTCCAAAATAACATTGAACGTATTTAATTGCGCCAACTCCCCATCTCCTGTCAGCAGCGTAGCTGACTGGCTAACAGAAGGCACTGCCTGCTGTACTTCTGCATTCACTTGTGGACTTAAAACCTGGCTCAAAAAAGCATCTTCAGATGGTCCCTGACTGTATCTAATTTCACTGGGTTGCCTGGCAACCCTCTCCTCACTTGCTCTATCTATTCTGCTCCTGTGAGGCCGGGTGTTATCCCGCCTTCCACCACTAGGTGGTGGGGATGGCGAGGTATCCTCCTCCTCTTTGGGCCTCTTCGGCTTCTCCTCGGCCCCTCCGCAGCTTCCAACTGTTCTCCCTCAGCTGTTCGTTCTGACACTTGACTCGCAGATGTCTGACGCTCCGGAGGACGGCTCCGCTTTCCTTGTCTCGCCGCTGCTCTCCCTGCTGCTGGTGCCTGAGGGGAGGGAGGTAAACTCTCCCTGACAACCGTCTCCTCTGCCCGCACCGCCGGACCAGGTAATGCCATACTGCTCCCAGCTTCACTCACTTGAGCCGGTCTTCCTTCATTCTGCCTCAGACAACTCCGAAGCCATTCCTCTCCACCTTCCAAAGCCGCCCTCTCTAGAACTTGAAGGACCAGCGACTTCATTATTAAGGAAAATGCCGGCGAGCTCAGTAATGTAGCTACTGAGGAGGGGGAGATTGTCCGGCAGTCACTAAACAACTGAGGGACTTACCTCAGAGACCCCCTATATATAGCCTTGGGCCAGAGAGTTCTAGAGGGGGCGCGTGCCACTGTAAAGCCCGCCAGAACCGTGAGGGGCTACATCTATTTCTTAGCCGTGTCCCTGAATTAATAACATTTTTTTTTGTTTTTTTAAAACAACATTTTTTTTTTATTTTTTTTACATCCCCTGTCCCATGTGCGAGGGCACATATACTTGTGCCCTCTTACCATTCTTTTCTGCATCAAATATCATAGCTTCCAGTGGTCTCCTATTTGAGGGGATCGTCCCCTTTTTGTAACAAAATCCCTTTGCCCATAATTCCTACTCATTTATTCCTCTTTTTGCTCCAATGTATGGATCTGTTTTTTTTTTTAAGGACTTTTTTACCAACCAAAAGTGGCATACTAAAGTAGACCCTTAATCCAATCTATAAATTAATAAAAAAAATGTTTAAAGCCAGTGTAATGAAGGTAATGCTGAAAATACGTGTTTATGGGTTTATTCATTCATTTCTGTGCCTGTATTTCCAATTGTCCACACTTAGGGTGTGTCTTTTGCCTATGTACCTTGTGCCAAAAGCTGTTTCTCATAAATCACCTCAACCATTGAGAGGTATGAAATATTTAATGGCAGGTAAAATTTTTCGGCCACAGAAAGTTTCAATTTAATTATTTTTTTCTTTGTAGTCTTCAAAAACTATCTTCTCCTTACTCATTCTTTTTTTTCCTAAAAACCAACTTCAGCCAAAATGTTTTCTTTGGTGCTGTACAGAGTAGGGAGGGATTGAAATCTCTGTCAGGAAGAAACCAAAATCTCTCCAACAAGGGCAAGGTAGTAAAAAAATATTTGTATATTTTTAGAAAGTCTAGTAGAAAAGGGCTTGGAGCTCTTCCAGGTTATTCATTACTGTTTGTACTGCCATTATGAAGAGCTAATTTCCTGTTTGGTCACTTAGACAGAAAGTGAGGGGACATTTCTGTAATAGTGACACAGGTAATAAAACCTGCTTCCTACTCTAACCAAAGCCAGAAAATCTCTTTTGGCTGGAATCGGTCTTTAAATTGCTTTATAAACATACCTGAAAGTGTCCACACTGTGTGATCTGGCCCTTTTTTAAATATAACACCTTCCCACCAGGCCAATAGCAGGTTGACAGCCTGGCGGGCCTTTCATCCTTCTGACGTCCTCCCAGAAAGTGCTGAAAGTGGACACAGCCGATGCCTGATAACTATACCGGCCCGCTGCCAGTATCATGTGATCGCTGTGACAAATCACAGCATATTACATGAAATTGTAAACAATGGGTGGCTTTCTTTCATGCCATCCATTGTAAACAATTGTGTTGCTAGCTGTGATTGGTCACACTGATCAAATATACACACAGGGACAATCAAAGCCCATGTGTACCATGTGATTAGTATTGGCCCATCACAGCTAACCACAACCAAAGACATTGAATGAATCAGTTTCATTCAGTGAAAATGGGTGCTTATACCAATGAAATTCACTGGTATAAGCAATCATAATGTGCTAAAAAAAAAAAAATAGTGATCACTTCCCCAGAGTAGTGCAGTATTACTATGGTAGCACTGTATTGCCCTGGTCACAGTGTGTTTAAAAAAAAAAAAAAAATATATATATATATATATATATATATATATATATATATATATATATATATATATAAAAGAAAAAATGTAATAAAGAAAAAGAAAGAAAAAACATTGATAAAATGTATTAATTTATTTTTTTTACATGCTGTCTATCTGGTAAGCAGATTTGTATTATCCACGTGGTGATTGATGAATCTTCTTTCCATCCCATTCACTGGTGCTGGAAGATCCTTTTTGCTCACCTTTCCTTCCTTTTATGGACTTTTTTATGGACTATGATTAGTACTCATGTTTTTTGGTGCTGCCTTCCTTTTATTTTATGATTTTATACCTTCCTTTTATTTTATGATTTTATATGTGTATAGAACTGCTTGACTGTGCAGTTGTCATTCAAAGTGTAACCGCTCTGAAAGCTGAAAATTGGCCTGGACAGGAAGGGGGTAAAAGTACCCAGTACTGAAGTGGTTAAACACATATATATTTAGGAAAACTAGAAAAATCAGTGCTGTTGTCTATGGAACCATTTAGAATATAGGTTTCAATATTTCAGCTTCCCCTTCACTTCAGTATTCTTCAGACTTCACAAACCAGCCCCCCAAACAAGCAATCCCTGCAAAAATATCCTATGCCCCCTATGCCTATACCTGTTTGCAGATTCTTTAATATTTGTGGAATACTAATGCTATAATAATAAACTGTGCACAGAGTTAGATTTAGGTTGACTTCTGCCCTGATAAATACATAATGAAATATTTTTCTCATTTTAGAGTCATCTCCAATACCTGAGAAACCTAACACCAAGTGGGTCTACTGTATTGGTGCTTTAGCTGCAGTTCTGTTGGGTTTCTTTGTGATTTCAGTGCTTTATGTAGTCAGGAAGCAAAGGTAAGTGTCCACAAATAAAATATTTATCAGATGTAAAAATTTAATATTGTTCCTGTTGGACTTAATGGTGTTACTCTGGTTTAACCACTTAAGCCCCGGAGGATTTGGCTGCTAAACGACCAGGGGGTATTTTGCGATTCGGCACTGCGTGACTTTAACGGACAATTGCGCGGTCATGCGACGCTGTACCTAAACGAATTTGGCGTCCTTTTTTTCCCACAAACAGAGCTTTCTTTTGGCGGTATTTGATCACCTGTGCGATTTTTTGATCACGCGCTATAAACAAAAAAAGAGCGTCAATTTTGCAAAAATAGCAATATTTTTCCCTTTTTTTATATGAAATTCCCCCCAAAAGAAATGTAAAAATCAAATTTTTTTAACATTTTCGGCCAATTTGTTTTATGCTACCTATGTTTGGTAAAAAAAAAAATCGCAAAAAGCGTATTTTGATTGGTTTGCGCAAAAGTTATTGCGTTTACTGACTAAGGGAAAGATTTTTGTCATTTTTGTTGTTTTTTTTTTTAACGCGTAATGGCGGCGATCTGCGATTTTTTTGCGGTACTGCGACATTGCGGCGGACAGATCGGACCCTTGACTGACATTTTTGACACTTTTGGGGTTACCAGTGACATTTCTACAGTAATCAGTGCTATATATATGCACTGTTACTGTAAAAATACACTGGTAGTGAAGGGGTTAACTTTATTTGAGAGGGAGGGGCTGTGTGTGTCCCTAGGGGCGTGATTCTTACTGTGATTGGCTGTGGCTTCAGCTGTATGCAGAGTGATCAACGGATCTACATAGTAGATCCATATGATCAGCTCTCATACAGAGGGGAGAATGACAGGCAGCTTGTTTACACAAGCTGCCTGACTTTCTCCCTCTCCCCCGCCGATCGCAGAGTGGCCGGCGGACATCGGGTCCGCCGGTCACACGCGCGGGGGGGTCCGTGACCACGCAGGAGTGGGAGCGCGCCTCCGGCGGCGCGCGCTCGCTCCCTAGACCCTCACAAGCTAGTGACGTAGCCCTACGTCACTTTGCCTGTGAGGGGCTGACCGCCGACGTAGATCGGCGTGCGGCGGTCGGCAAGTGGTTAAAGTAGGTGTAAACCCCCTAACTGCATGACATTTATTTGCTGAAGTGTTGTGTATCAAACAACAATTTTTTCATCCCAGTGCTGCTGGTTTTCTGCAGCCTCTTTCAGCTATTTCTTGTCTGCATGCACTTGCCTAGCATTGGCTGCACATCTGTGCCCTGGACCAGCTTCCTGATAGAGACAACAATGGACCATGCCTGCTTAAGATGTCTTGGCATGGTTATTTGTTCTCTCCATCAATGATTCATGTGACAGGGTGACAACACAATTGGGATACAGTTGTCAACCTACTACAAGAATAGCCTGACCTCAAATCTCAAATAGCTGTGTTGCATTTAACATAAGGCAGTTGTTGACCATTGTGTAGGGAGGGAGATTAGGGGGGTAGCAGCAAAACTATTTATCATTTTTATGTCTGGCCATCTTTGAACTCTTTGGCCCCTTTCACACATATGGTCCATTCGCGTCAAAATGTATCAGTTTTTCATCCGTTTTTCATCCGTTTTTTGTCCGTTTTTCATCCGTTTTTGCACTGGTAGTGGATGTAAAAAAAACGGATGAAAAACGGACAAAAAACTTATGAAAAACGGATGAAAAACTGATACATTTTGACGCGAATGGACCATATGTGTGAAAGGGGCCAAAGAGTTCAAAGATGGCCAGACATAAAAATGATAAATAGTTTTGCTGCTACCCCCCTAATCTCCCTCCCTACATAATGGTCAACAACTGCCTTATGTTAAATGCAACACAGCTATTTGAGATTTGAGGTCAGGCTTTTCTTGTAGTAGGTTGACAACTGTATCCGGACCGTTTGTCAGTTTACATCCGTTTTTCGTGCAATCCGTTTTTTTAACTGAAGAAAAATAGGGCTTTCATCCGTTCAAATAAATGAATTATGGCAGAAGCCGATGAAAATGGATGTCAATGGATGATCATCCGTTGTCATCCGTTTTTCCATAGGAATGCATTGTTGTCCATTTTTCATCCGTCAACGGATGGATGAAAAACGGACAAACGGTCCGTATGTGTGAAAGGGGCCTTTGAAGTAAAAAAAAAAGAGGTAAATGAGAGGAGCTGCAATATTATCAGTTGCTTATACGACAGGGAGGTTTTGGCCCTACAGAGATCGTGCTCCTGTAAACTAATGGAAAAGTTCACCGTTTAAAAAAAATAATCAATGCACATTTTTTGCAGGTAAAAAATGTACATTTACACATTTTTTTTTAAGGAGCCTGCAGAGCATTGCATCTACGACCAGCAGATCGCTTGTGCAATCTTGGGTTCCTGAAGACTCTTAGCATAGCTGTCTGCTCATACCTCATACACGTAGGTAGTTACTTGAAAGTAGGAAGATCAATGGATTATGAGTGCTCACCAGTGCCCTTGTAGTTTCTTGAGAACAGCATGCTGTCAGCTACAATAGCTGATGGTACTTATAGAGATGAATTCACAGGGAACTGTGAATGAACAACACTGGAGTGTGGGATAAACCCCACCTGGCCATGCTATTTTCAAATTGTGACTGCGAGTGCAGGGAGAAGATTCCCTGCCCGCTATCACAGGGAGGGGGGTTTGGGGGGTAGAGACTGCAGATGCTGTAATATAATATAAATGAAAACCCACGTGATGTGCAGCTATCAAATGAATATCAATAAAACAAATATATATAGAAATAAATGTGCACGAATTGCTGCAGCCCTGAATTGTGTTCCCACAACGTGACAAAATAATAATGTTGTAAAATAGGGTTGCACAGCCTAAATCAAATAATATAAAGCAAAAAATGAGTAAACAACTAAAGTGCAAATATCAATTCTTCATATAGTCCAATAAAAAGTGCATGTGCTAATAGAGAACTTCAGTGAGATCATATATACGTTGAAATGATGTCCATGCTCAAAACGTGATCTATATCAACCACCCTCCATGTGAGTCATAATTAAGACAACAGTGAACCTCCACTGTGCACTGTCCCCGTGCTCTCAGAACTCTAACCTCCAGTTGGTGCAATTCCCAGGGTACTGTGGTAATGGTCCCTTTAAGACATCTGTGGTCTCTTTATGTCTCCAGTGTGTCTGCTCAGCCACATTTTAGAACAAAATAAATATGCCTCCCATAGTGTAGAATGTTAAACAACAATCTTTTATTAATTTAAGAAAGCCTCTTACATAAAATATAATATAAAAATGGTATATACTCAGCATTGCATGGTATCTTGCATTACTTTCGGTTTAAGGGCTGTCATGCACAGCTGCACCAGATTCTGAGTTCTCCAGTTTTAGCAAATCAACACCAATGTGTTCCCACACCAAAAATAAGAAATCTGTAAAAATAAAAAAAGTGTTGTGCTACTCAAATAATAAAAAAAATAATAATAATAACCAAACATGTGATAACATGTTCTGATATATGTTTGGTAGTATTTTATATTTGGTTGTTGTTTTTTATTGATTTGAGCAGTGCAACATTTATTTGAGATATCAGATGTTGGAACATGTTATACAGTGCCTTGCAAAAGTATTCGGCCCCCTTGAAATTTGCGACCTTTAGCCACATTTCAGGCTTCAAACATAAAGATATAAAACTGTTATTTTTTGTGAAGAATCAACAACAAGTGGGACACAATCATGAAGTGGAACGAAATTTATTGGATATTTCAAACTTTTTTAACAAATAAAAAACTGAAAAATTGGGCATGCAAAATTATTCAGCCCCTTTACTTTCAGTGCAGCAAACTCTCTTCAGAAGTTCAGTGAGGATCTCTGAATGATCCAATGTTGACCTAAATGACTAATGATGATAAATAGAATCCACCTGTGTGTAATCAAGTCTCCGTATAAATGCACCTGCACTGTGATAGTCTCAGAGGTCCGTTTAAAGCGCAGAGATCATCATGAAGAACAAGGAAAACACCAAGCAGGTCCGAGATACTGTTGTAGAGAAGTTTAAAGCCGGATTTGGATACAAAAAGATTTCCCAAACTTTAAACATCCCAAGGAGCACTGTGCAAGCGATAATATTGAAATGGAAGGAGTATCAGACCACTGCAAATCTACGAAGACCTGGCCGTCCCTCTAAACTTTCAGCTCATACAAGGAGAAGACTGATCAGAGATGCAGCCAAGAGGCCCATGATCACTCTGGATGAACTGCAGAGATCTACAGCTGAGGTGGGAGACTCTGTCCTTAGGACAACAATCAGCCGTATACTGCACAAATCTGGCCTTTATGGAAGAGTGGCAAGAAGAAAGCCATTTCTTAAAGATATCCATAAAAAGTGTAATTTAAAGTTTGCCACAAGCCACCTGGGAGACACACCAAACATGTGGAAGAAGGTGCTCTGGTCAGATGAAACCAAAATCCAACTTTTTGGCAACAATGCAAGATGTTATGTTTGGCGTAAAAGCAACACAGCTCCTCACCCTGAACACACCATCCCCACTGTCAAACATGGTGGTGGCAGCATCATGGTTTGGGCCTGCTTTTCTTCAGCAGGGACAGGGAAGATGGTTAAAATTGATGGGAAGATGGATGGAGCCAAATACAGGACCATTCTGGAAGAAAACCTGATGGAGTCTGCAAAAGACCTGAGACTGGGACGGAGATTTGTCTTCCAACAAGACAATGATCCAAAACATAAAGCAAAATCTACAATGGAATGGTTCACATATAAAACATATCCAGGTGTTAGAATGGCCAAGTCAAAGTCCAGACCTGAATCCAATCGAGAATATGTGGAAAGAACTGAAAACTGCTGTTCACAAACGCTCTCCATCCAACCTCACGGAGCTCGAGCTGTTTTGCAAGGAGGAATGGGCAAAAATTTCAGTCTCTCAATGTGCAAAACTGAAAGAGACATACCCCAAGCGACTTACAGCTGTAATCGCAGCAAAAGGTGGCGCTACAAAGTATTAATGTAAGGGGGCTGAATAATTTTGCACGCCCAATTTCTCAGTTTTTTATTTGTTAAAAAAGTTTGAAATATCCAATAAATTTCATTCCACTTCATGATTGTGTCCCACTTGTTGTTGACTCTTCACAAAAAATTACAGTTTTATATCTTTATATTTGAAGCCTGAAATGTGGTAAAAGGTTGCAGAGTTCAAGGGGGGGCGAATACTTTCGCAAGGCACTGTATGTTCTGCTGTGGAAATGTAACAAACGACCAGGCAATACATTTCCAAAAAAGAAGGGAGATTTATTAACAACAGCTGCAGCTGGGAACAAATTCATTATTTGTTCAAAAAAAGAAAGGCATGCAAGCCTTCTTATAACAATTTTGGAACATAGAACATGTGGTACAATATGATTGGTTGTCAAAACACACGTCAATGTAATTACCATAAATGAAAAAATAATGAACATCTCCAGTTAAGACACATGTCTGGAATTGTCTGAACTTTATTCTAGTAAAACTTTCACCCAGTAAACTTGTGACTGTCGTATAAAAAAACACCAGCATGAAGCAGAGAGGTCCTAGAGTTCAACTTTTAGATGTAGCTTTCTATGTTAGGAAATATTATAGTGTACAATACTAAAAACTAATAACTATTGCTTTAATATTGAATTAATAATAACATTGATGATAATACAACTACTACTATAGTAATAATAACAATAATAAATGATGATAATATTAATAATTATAGTATTAACATTTTCAAAACAATATTAATAATATTAAATACATGGGTTAATATGAAATTCTACAACAGTTCCACCCTAAAATAGGGCAGTACATATAACATGTTCCAAAGGTGTACTTGTCCTTTAGGTTCCCAGTAATAAACATGCAATATTTTTAATAATGTGAATGGTAAAGTCTGTAGTGTGAACACTGTTCACTGTGTATGTTAGACATGTAATATTAGTAATATCTGTCAGAGTTTATTAATATTTAGGCAGTACATGTCTATGAATGGCCACTACAATGGGACACGTAATTAAATAAAACAAAAGCATGTAGCTGTATATCAGGAGATAGATCTTACTATAGCTTGAATATTATTGTATGTGATGGCATTTATACACAGCAGTCCATTTGATGGATGAAATGTTTTATTGCTTTTTAACTGTATATGCTTAAAAATATAACATATGAATAAACCATTGGGGTTAATTTTCTAAAACTGGACTGTGCAAAATCTAGTGCAGCTCTACATGGAAACCAATCAGCTGTCAGTTTTTTTGTCAAAGCTTAATAGAACAAGCTGAAGTTAAAAGCTAATTGGCTTTGGTATGAGCCAGATTCCGCACTCTATCATTTTAGTAAATCAACCTCCATGTGTATTCAGGTCACAAATTATATATTTTTTGGTAGTATTTTTATATTCGGTTATTGTTTTATTATTAGTTTGAGCAGCGCAACACTTTTTTGAGATTTCCTATTTTTAGTGTGGGAACACATTAGGGTTGATTTACTAAAACTGGAGAACTCAGAATCTGCTGCAGTTTACATGGTAGCCAACCAGCTTCTAACTGCGACTTGTCCAATTAAGCTTTGATAATTGATAAAAAAAAAAAAAAACTGAAGCTAATTGGTTTATATAGAAAAAACAGGGACAACCAAAACCAAAGAGGGGGAAGGCCCTAAAGCACCATATAAGAGTAAACGGGGTATAAATGAAATAGTTCCCTAACAAAAAATACTGACACAGAAATATATCAAAATGACAATAATCTATTAGAAATACAATGTAATCCAATGTGAAAGAAAAAAAGGAACCAAACCTTCCCCTTGATCACAGTAAAAAACAGACTATATAGTCATTAACTTTCTCCCATCCGCGCTACAGCCTATATACGGCTGCAGCGCAGACTTGAATTTTCGGGAGGCCGTTTTTAACGTGCGCATCGGGAAGAATCTGTGATCACAGATCGTGGTGAATGGCCAATCACAGCGGCCATTCACCACGTGATCAAGCCGTCCAATGAGAGATGATCTCATATGTAAACATATGAGATCATCTCTCATCGCCGGCGCTCCTTCCTCACATAGACACTGCAGTGTGAGGAAGGAGGGGGAGCCGACAGCCGCTGGGGACACACAGGAATGTAATCAGGGCACTGATCACCAGTGCCCTGATTACTAAAGTTAAAAAAACCACACACATTGCCCCCCCATCAGTGCCCCCATCAATGCCCATAGTGCTGCCAGTCAGTGCCTGCTCATCTAGGCACTGATGAGCACTGACTGGCAGCACTATGGGCACTGAGTGTGGGCACTGATGGTGCTGCCCATCAGTGCTCATCAGTGCTGCCCATCAGTGCTCATCAGTGCCACCCGTCAGTGTCCATCAGTGCCATCCGCCAGTGCCCATCAGTGCCGCCTATCAGTGCCCATCAGTGCCGCCCGTCAGTGCCGCCTCTCAGTGCCCAGCAGTGCCACCTCTCAGTGCCCAGCAGTGCCGCCTATCAGTGCTGCCTATCAGTGCCGCCTATCAGTGCCGCCTATCAATGCCGCCTATCAGTGCTCATCAGTGCGGCATATTAGTACCTCCTCATCAGTGCCCATAAGTGCCACCTCATCAGTGCCCATAAGTGCCACCTCATCAGTGCCCATAAGTGCCACCTCATCAGTGCCCATCAGTGCAGCCTATCAGTGCCCATCAGTGCAGCCTCATCAGCGCACATCAGTGAGGGAGAAAAATTTATTTTCAAAATTTACTCGCAGAAAATAAGAAGAACTTTTTTTCAAAATTTTCTGTCTTTTTTCTTTTTTTTTGTAAAAAATAAAAAACCCAGAGGTGATTAAATACCACCAAAAGAAAGCTCTGTTTGTGTGAAAAAAATGATAAAAATTTCATATGGGTACAGTGTAGCATGACCGCGCAATTGTCATTCAAAGTGTGCGAGCGCTGAAAGCTGAAAATTGGCCTGGATGGGAAGGGTGTTTAAGTGCACAGTAAGCAAGTGGTTAAAAACAAGAACACATGCACCCCACACACATACTGCTGCGAACCACCAAAAGAGCATATATAGAATAATTGATAACTAAGATAATCAAATCAAAATCATGGGTCAAACCAGGGCTATCACACAAAGCCAATCAGTGTCAGGACCCTTACACATGCAAGGATGGACATCGGCTGAAACCAGTGAAGGATCCAGGCACTGAGCTAAAGATGATGAATAGCCGCTGGATAGATACACACACACAGGCAGACCAAAATTGCGCGTCCCAACCAATTCGGCAAGGGACCAGTACTGTCTGGGTGTGGTAAGCCAGCCAACAAGATGGAGCCTGTCTAACACTGAAGGTAAAGCATTACCTCATAAAGCAGGAAATGCACAGCAAAGTCATATCTCAAAGAGAAAGGGCTTAAAAAGCGGGGGCTCTAACAATTCCAGTAATAGACAGAAAGGAGCCTAGCATAATCACATAAAAAATTCCAATATCCATAAAATAAATAAATGAATTGGGTAAGTGTGAACTAGGCAATAAACAGTGTATTCATATAACCAGTTCCTCCTGAGAGGCACAACGAGGAACCAATACTCTAAATAGAATGAAGAGAACGATGTCCCACATGGAGAGATTAAATCCCTCCACAAGTGATAAAGCCAATGAGCTATGGAGCTGAAAAGGACACACCAGAGTCAATTAATGATGAAGACTGATACCGTCCAGCGGGGTACCTTTGGAAAATTGCATGCCAGAGAGTGCTTCTCAGTAATTTGCTTCCATCGAACAGCTCGAACACTTTAGAGTGATCCAGTATATACTTCGGAGGCCAGTAAATGTGTAGCAATCATGTAGCACCTGATGCAGCAGAAGTCATAGATCAGCACGTAAATAGGTGCAATACAGTGAGTAACAGAAAACCTCCGCAGATCAGTGCATCCACTCAATGCGGGTCTCCAAAATTGGAAAGCAAATATTTCAAAGTCACGACCACACATTTAGAGCTATACTGCTTCTGAATATTAGCAGAAACTGGAAAGCTGTAACTCACAGGATACAATGATGCAAAGTTATCACTAATAGCACTGAAGATGGAACCATTCAGTTCGGGTCTCCAGGGCTGGAATAAAGGATATATTCACCATTGCAGGGACATGTACAGAGTCTGACACTGGGATTGGCCCTGGATCAAATGGCCGAGTGAACACTCCAGGAATAGAGGTGGTGGGGGTCGATGCAGAGCCCGTAGGGCATGCACACAAAAAGAGAAGCACTAAAAATGAAGGTACCTCACAGGAATCATAGTGGATGGATCAGCAAATGTATGGTAGATCAGTACCGAAAAAATGCAGAGTCCATGGCATCTCCAAATAGCTCAAACATTAAAGGCTGACATTCAATCTCGACCTCTCATGCTCCAGGCTGACGAGAGCTCAGGTGAGACACAGCAGACAGGTGGTGTGACGTCCAATTGGTTTATATGCAGAGCTGCACAACAGATTTTGCACTCTCCAGTTTTAGTAAATCAACCTCCATGTATATTCAGCTCACTAACTGGTGGGGTAGTATATGATACATAAACATGGTAGGCTAAAAATGAATAAGAAAAATGCTTATATTATGGCAATTATCATTAGCATTAATTTATACATGGCAGGTCTTAGCAATTACATTTTTTAACTTTTGTATAACTGTTCATAACTTTTTTAAAGTGAGTATTAATTTAGCAATTGTTATCCAGTCTCTTTTCTCTATTCGTATTGTAAAAAGAATGACCATTTTACACTTCAGTATGGCATCTAGTTCATTAGCAAGGTAGATATATGTTACTGCCTATTTTTAATACAGACCAAAAGCATTTTATAGTATCATGCTGCCTTTAAAAGCAACATTTTTTGTATATACAAGACAATGGAGAAAACCCATTCAAAAATGTTGGGAAAGAGTACTATGTATAGAGCATGTAAAATAAATAACTAATTGTGATTATTTGTTATGGTTAAATACTCTATTCTCCCAATTGTATGCTAAACTATTAAGATCCTAAAATAAAGCTCCTATTTGTTTTTACAGGCACTGGTCAGAGAAGTTACAGCACAAAGCTAAAGAAATAGTTTACTGACCATTCTGATGCTACGTACAAAATTATGAGTCATGCATCATACAATACAATAAAGGTCATCAGACAGCAGCAAGATGTACGGAAACACATAGCTTCCATGTTACACTGGACTTACCATGATCTAGCACTTTACAATGAAGAGCATTTAAAAAGCTAATTACAAGTTCCTAAGCTAGCTGCCATTTACAAAGTGGCCACCTTTCAAACTGTTTAAATCTTTTTTGTTCCCAAATAAAGCCTTCTACTTGTGCCCCTTAAAGGAGAATTCTAATTTAGGCCTGGTTGAGACCCTTCCTTGTAATAATTTAGGCCTGGTTGAGACCCTTCCTTGTAATAATTTAGGCCTGGTTGAGACCCTTCCCTGTAATAACACAGATATGTCCCACCTCCAGCAATCCACAATTTGTAGCAATAAATACAGAAGCATTATCTTATCTTTTTTTTTTTTTTTTTTTAATTTTGACTGTTAATATTTAATAGTTATTCCTGTGTATTGTATATGCCTGTTTTTTAAATGTATGTCCAAATAAACTTTCTGTAAATGGATGATTTATATTTTTAAATAAAGCAATTTAAACTATAATGTTGTAACCCATACAAAACACCCCTGATGTCTAGAGTCTACTTTAAAATTGTTAGCCAGAACTGAGCTTTTACTTCTGTGTAGAAACAGTTTCTTTGGAGGCACAAACTCCAACATTGCTTTTTAAAGTGGTTGAAAACCTCAGTCGTGAAATTTAAACTAAGCACATATATCTGCAGTGTTTACTTATCTCTTTCCAAAACTCTAAGGGTCGTTTCTCTCTGGTGCTTTCTTACTCTGTTATAATTTATTGATGGTGTCCCTTTCCTACAATCAGCTCTCATTCACTGTATAAGACCTGTAACTGCTGTTCTCCACCCCTCCTCTTAAATCCTCACAGATGCATAATGTTTTATCACAAATCTGCACTTTTGAAAGGTTGTAGACAAGAGTAGAGATATGCAAATAAACAAGTAAAACTTATGTAGGAGGATTTGTTTAATCTCTGTGTATCATCTGAGGCTGTTCACTTCACTGGGTATATGTAAGGGTTTACAGTGCCTGCGCACACCAGAAGCAGTTATGGCTGGATGCTGAGCAAGATAGATCCTTCATGATAATGCAGAAGCTTGCCTATCTCTTCCTGTCTCCTATACACTTAAAGTCATAATCAAACAAGAGTGTGTAAAGGATGGGAGGTAACTGTAAGTTTTGATACTCCCTGGAAATGTTGGAGCTTTGGCAATCATATCAGCATGGGGTTTGGCCTTGTAAAGTGGAAATTCACCTTTCAAATAGAACATGCTCTAATTTTTTAGTAAAATAACCCAACCAGTAACCCCACTAGTCTATACAAGAGGGCCCCACCAATATTCACTATGCCTTGGCTCTCCTTCGCTCATGTGTCCTTTGCAACCAATGATAATACCCAGCACTTCTGGGTATGAGGGAGAATGTTACCCCCTCTCCTTTGACATTGCTCACAGCCAATTGCTAGGCCCATGCACTGACTTATGACCCAATAAAACAAACCATGTAATGAACTTGGTTTTGAGTTATTCACTTTAAAGTCATCACAGTAAGAGCTATGAAAATGTGGAATAGACTTCATCAAGAGCTGGTTCTGGTCAACTCTGTAGATTGTTTAAAAAAGGCCTGGATTATTTCCTGGATACACATAATATAACTGGATTCTAATATTTACAAGTAAAGTTGATCCAGGGAGTATCTGATTGCCTCTTGGGGGATCAGGAAGGATTTTTTTCCCCATTGAAGCTCATTGGATTATGCTTTATTGTTTTGTTTTCCTTCCTCTGGATAAACTATAAGTACAAGATTGTGTATATGGGACTGTATAGATTTTTTTTCCCATCTATTGGTTGAACTGGATGAACTTGTGTCTTTTTTCAACCAGACTAAGAATATAACAATGCATTATCACTGCTCAACCTTTACTGATTTGACATTAGGGATTTTAGCTGGGACAGAGGGAGGAATGACAAGTGAGTAATAGAGAGTATTGTCTTTGCAAAGACACTGCAACTTTGCCCCATATTATAATAATGCTTACTGCTAGGCATCTGACACGACAAGGTAAATGACAAGGTAAAATGTTGCATATCACTGGGAACAACTAATGACTAATGACATTAACTACCGTGGACCTCTATTTTGTTATGATGCCATCTGAACCATTGTGCATATTAACAAAATGGGTTACTTTTTTCAAAACAAGAGCTTAGTAGGATGTTATAAACAACAGGTCCTCTTCTCTTTTTGTTTCTTGCTTTATATATATATATATATATATATATATACGTATATATATATATATACATATATATATATATATATATTATTGTGCATTTAATGGTAGGAGCCCAACTGACTTGCAAGCAGCAAAGTTCAACTTATTGAAGAATTAGCACATAAATGGAATGTTATATTGTGTTCATGATTTACCCCCTTCATGATCAGGGCATTTTTTGCTATTCATCACTAGAGATGGGCCGAACACCCCCCTGTTCGTTTTTTTTGATCATGCGCTATAAACAAAAAAAGAGCGTCAATTTTGCAAAAATAACAATATTTTTCTATTTTTTTTATATGAAATTCCCCCAAAAAAAACGTAAAAATCAAAATTTTTTAAGATTTTAGGCCAATTTTTTTTTTTACCATATGTTTGGTAAAAAAAATTGCAAAAAGCGTATTTTGATTGGTTTGCACAAAAGTTATTGCGTTTACTAACAAAGGGAAAGATTTTTGTCATTTTTGTTGTTTTTTTTTAACGCGTAATGGCGGCGATCTGCGTTTTTTTTTTTTGCGGGACTGCGACATTGGGGCGGACAGATCGGACCCTTGACTGACATTTTTGACACTTTTGGGGTTACCAGTGACATTACTACAGTAATCAGTGCTATACATATGCACTGTTACTGTAAAAATGACACTGGCCGTTAAGGGGTTAACTTTTTTTGAGAGGGAGGGGTTAAGTGTGTCCCTAGGGGCGTGTTTCTAACTGTGATTGGCTGTGGCTTGATGTGTAAGAACGGTGATCAACGGTCCTACATAGCAGAACCGTTTGATCACCATTCTTACACAGGGAAGAATGACAGGCAAGTTATTGCCATAAGGGTATGGAGGCCCGGGTACTGCCCTAGGGGACATGTATCAATGCAAAAAAAAAAAAGAAGATTGTTTTAAAAGGAGCAGTGATTTTAATTATGCCCCCCTCCTGAACCACACCAGGCCACATGATCTCAACTCCTCTTTTTCCTCTTAGTCTGCCTGTAAAGTGGCACATCTATACCATGTATAGACCCTGCTGCAGCAAAACTGACATTTCTAAAGCAAAAAAAAGACATTTAAACAGACTTCGTAGCTGCAAGCTATTGCTGGCAATATAAAACAAATGGCATGGGGTCGCCCCCAAAATCCATACCAGACCCTTATTCGAGCGTACAGCCCGGCAGGCAAGGAAAACGGGGGAAAAGCGAACACCGTCACTAAACCATACCAGGCCACATGCCCTTAACATGGGGGTGGTGTTTTGGGGCAGGGGGAGCTCGGCCCACCCACCCCAATGCCCAATGCCCCTTGCCTCCATTTTGATTGGGACAAGTGCATCTTCCTGACAACCCTGGGTGGTGGTTCTGAGGGTCTGTGGGCAGGGGGCTAATCAGAATCTGGAAGCCCCATTTAAGAAGGGGGCCTCAAGATCCCACCCCCCCATGTAAAGGAGTATGAGGTACATTGTACCCCTACTTATTCACCAAAAAAAGTGTCAAACATAAATAATACGTTTTTGATAATTTCTCTATTTAAAAAAAATACAAAAAAAAATATCCCTTGATGTAGATTCATCATCAATCACGCATCACCAGACCCAAAAAAGAAATGCTCACGAGCAAAGCTGACTACCGAATTCCTTTTCCCCTAGATGACAGTTCTTAAAAAGGTAAGGGGCGGGCAACCTGGTGTTGTCACCTGGTGGCCCATCCCCTTGTGACATCACTGACCCAGCATGCACTGGTCGGTGACATCCCAAGGAGGCGGGGCAACCAGGTGATGTTAGCCTGGGCAGCCTTAGCTGTTTTTGCACACACATAGATTTTTTTTTTTAAATGCCATATTGTTTACTTGTTACTTGACAGCATACAAGAAATGTGGGTTTAACTTTCATTTTCAAACTAACTATTCTGTCCTCAGTACCTTACCTTAGCAGTCTTTTTCCAACTGATCCTTTTAACGTTATAAGATTTCAAGGCCTTGATGCAAGCATATGCTGAATGTGGCAGCGCCAGGAGGTCGGCATAGGCTATCTTTGACTTTCTAACCTGGCTACTAAGCTCCTCTAGTTCCCTGCAAAAAGCATTCTGAGGCTTGCAGCCCGGGGGGATTTCAGGCTGATCAGTATCTCCCAGGGCTGAGAAGGTAGTGGGTGGGGCAGGGGTGTGGCTGAGCTTTCCCTCCTACACACTCACAGGTGGCTGCTCTGGCTAATTGAGCAGCTGAAACTGGGAAGAAGGCAGATCAGAGATGGCAGCCCAGGAGCCTTCTACTTCTAGCCATGTGGAAGGTGACTGATGGGGAGAGGTTTACTTTGATCACTGCAGGAGTTCCCTCCATGCTCCATCTATACTGCTTCAACCCTTATATTGCACACAAAGAAATGGAGAACTGCTACCAGACTTCCCACCACACTCTGCTCACTGACTGTTCACACTGCATGCTGCTTACTGACAGGCCACATCACACACAGCTCACTGACTGGCTACGCTGCATGCAGCTCACTGACTGTTCACACTGCAAGCTGTTCACTGACCGGCCACACCGCATGCTGCTCACTGACTGGCCATACAGCACACTGCTTACTGACTGGCCACACCGCATGCTGCTGACTGACTGGTCACATCGCACGTTGCTCACTGACTGGCCACACTGCACGTTGCTCACTGACTGGCCATACTGCACGCTGCTCACTGACTGGCCATACTGCACGCTGCTCACTGACTGGCCATACTGCACGCTGCTCACTGACAGCTCACACCGCACGTTGTTAACTCACTGGCCACACTGCATGCTGCTTATTCACTGCCCACACCCTATGCTGCTCACTGACTGTTTACACCACACACTGCTCACTGACTGGACACACCACACACACTGCTCACTGACTGGCCACACCTTTTATGCTGCTCAGTGACTGATTACACTGTACACTGCTTACTGACTGGCCATGCCACACACTGCTAACTCACTGGCCACACAGCACACTGCTCACTAACTGACCACACTGCACACTGCTCACTGACTGGCCACTCTGCATGCTGCTTACTGACTGGCCACACTGCATGCTGCTTACTGACTGGCCATACCGCACACTGCTCACTAACTGGCCACACTGCATGCTGCTTACTGACTGTGTACACCACACACTGCTCACTGACTGGCCACACCACATACAGCTCACGAACTGGCCACACTGCACGCTGCTCACTGAGCGGCCACACCACATGCTGTTCATTAACCACTTGCCGACCGCCGCACGACTATATACTGCGGCGGTCAGCCCCTCACAGGCAGAGTGACGTATCGGTACGTCACTAGCCTGGGAGGGTCTGGGGAGCGAGCGCGCGCCGCCGCCCGCGCGCTCCCGCGTGCTCACGCACCCCCCCACGCGTGTGACCAGCGGACCCGATGTGTAAACAAGCTGCCTGTCAGTTCTCCCTGTGTAGAGACACTGATCATACGGTTCTACTATGTAGAACCGTAGATCAGTGTAACTACACCTCAAGCCACAGCCAATCACAGTTAGAATCACGCCCCTAGGGACACACACAGCCCCTCCCTCTCAAATAAAGTTAACCCCTTCACTGCCAGTGTATTTTTACAGTAACAGTGCATATATATAGCACTGATTACTGTAGAAATGTCACTGGTAACCCCAAAAGTGTCAAAAATATCAGTCAAGGGTCCGATCTGTCCGCCGCAATGTCGCAGTACCGCAAAAAAAACGCAGATCGCCGCCATTACGCGTTAAAAAAAACAACAACAAAAATGACAAAAATCTTTCCCTTTGTTAGGAAACGCGATAACTTTTGCGCAAACCAATCAAAATACGCTTTTTGCGATTTTTTTTACCAAACATAGGTAGCATAAAACAAATTGGCCGAAAATGTTAAAAAATTTTGATTTTTACTTTTTTTTTTGGGGAATTTCATATAAAAAAATGTGAAAAATATTGTTATTTTTGCAAAATTGACGCTTTTTTTTGTTTATAGCGCGTGATCAAAAAATCGCACAGGTGATCAAATACCACCAAAAGAAAGCTCTGTTTGTGGGAAAAAAAGGACGTCAAATTCGTTTAGGTACAGCGTCGCACGACCGCGCAATTGTCCGTTAAAGTCATGCAGTGCCGAATCGCAAAATACCCCCTGGTCAGGAAGGGGGTAAAATCTTCCGGGGCTTAAGTGGTTAACTGTTCACACTGCATGCTGCTCATTGACAGGCCACACTTACTACTTATTGACTGGTTACACCGCTCACTGCTCACTGACTGGCCACACCATATGCTGCTCCCTGCCTGGTCACACAGTTTTCTGCTTCCTGCCTGGCCACACTACATTCTACTCCCTGACAGCCCACACCGCATGTTGTTCACTCACTAGTCACACTTCACGCTGCTCACTGACTGGCCACACTGCAAGCTGCTCACTGACTGGCCACACCGCACGCTGATCACTCACTGGCCACACCGCACACTGCTCACTGACTTGCCACACGGCATGCTGCTCACTGCCTGGCCACACCGTATGCTGCTCACGGACTGTTCTCACCAAACACTGCTCACTGATTGGCCACACCGCACGCTGCTCACTCACTGGCCACATAGCACACTGCTTACTTACTGGCCACACTGCACACTGCTCACTGACTGGCCACACCGCACGCTGCTTGCTGACTGACCACACCGCACACTGCTCACTGACTGGTCACACCACACACTGCTCACTGACTGACCACACTGCACACTGACTGGCCACACCGCATGTTGCTCGCTGACTCTTCACACCACATGCTGCTCACTGCCTGGCCACACCGCACGCTGTTTACTGACTGTTCGCACCACACGCTGTTTACCGACTGGCCACACCGCACACTGCTCACTGACTGGTCACACCGCACACTGCTCACTGACTGGTCACACCACACACTGCTCACTGACTGACCACACTGCACACTGCTCACTGACTGGCCACACCGCATGTTGCTCGCTGACTGTTCACACCACATGCTGCTCACTGCCTGGCCACACCGCACGTTGTTCACTCACTGGAAACACTGCACACTGCTCACTGACTGGCCACACCCTATGCTGCTCACCGACTGGCCACACCGCACGCTGCTCACTGACTGGCCACACCGCACGCTGCTCACTCACTGGCCACACCCTATGCTGCTCACAGACTGTTCACACCACACACTGCTCACTGATTGGCCACACAGCACACTGCACACTGACTGGACACACCACACACACTGCCTACTGACTGGCCACACCGCAAGCTGCTTACTGACTGTTCACACCACACGCTGTTTACCGACTGGCCACTCCACATTCTGCTCACTGACTGTTCACACTGCACACTGTTTACTGACTGGCCACACCGCACGCTGCTCACTGACTGGTCACACCGCACATTGCTCAATGACTGGCCACACTGCATGCTGCTTACTGACTGTTTACACCACATACTGCTCACTGACTGGCCAAGTCACATACAGCTCACTAACTGGCCACACCACATGCTGCTCATTAACTGATCACACTGCATGCTGCTCACTGACAGGCCACACCACATGCTGCTTACTGACTGGTTACACCGCTCACTGACTGGCCACACCATATGCTGCTCCCTGCCTGGCCACACTGCATGCTGCTTACTGACTGCCGACACCGCATGTTGTTCACTCACTAGCCACACTGCACGCTGCTCACTGACTGGCCACACCGCACGCTTATCACTGACTGGCCATACTGCACGCTGCTCCCTGCCTGGCCACACTGCATGCTCCTCACTGACAGCCCACACTGCATGTTGTTCACTCACAGGCAGAGATGTATAGTAACGAAGTAGAACTACTTAAGTACTGTACTTAAGTACCGAAATGCGGTATCTGTACTTTCCTAGAGTAGAATTTTTTTCTCCTACTTCTACTTTTACTTCACTACATTTTTTCGATGATTTCGATACTTCTACTCCGATATTTTTTTTTTGTGCTGAATAGTTACTCGTTACTGTTAAAAAAATTACCACTGCCAGAACAGTAGATGGCAGGTTGCATAAAGCTCAAAAAAATGTGTATAATGTCATTTGTAAATCAGCGCATACGAAAATAAAGGCTGTGTATAATAAAAGCTGCTATACCAATAATTTTCCAATATCTTTCCAATAAAAAGAAAATATGAAACAAACAAATAAATGGTGCTACAGCGCTTAAAGTGCATCAAGAAACTACTAACAAACACAGGTTAATCATTTGAATAAATCATTTGAAATAATAAAAAACAATATGATGTTCAAACTTTTGACTTCTTTCTTTAATAACTACATAACACAGTACTTGTACTTCTACTTTCAGTACTTGAGTAGAAATTTTTTTTAAAACTACTGGTACTTTTTACTTTTAGTACTTAAGTAGCAAATTTTTTGAAAAAACTACTTGCAATACTTAAGTAAAAAAAATGTTGAATACTTTAGTACTTCTACTTAAGTAACTTTTTCTGCGAGCACTTCAACTTCTACTCAAGTCACTTTTTGATCGAGCACTTGTACTTTTACTCAAGTAGAAATTTTGAGTACTTTATACAACTCTGCTCACAGGACACACTGCATTCTGCTCACTGACTGGCCACACCCCATGCTGCTCACTAACTGGCCCCAACGAATGCTGCTCAATGACTGTTCACACCCCACACTGCTCACTGACTAGCCCCACTGCATGCTGCTCACTGGCTGGCCCCACCACACACTGCTCACTGACTGGCGACACCGCAGGCTGCTCACTGACTGGCCACACTGCACGCTACTCACTCACTGGGCACACTGCTTGTTGCTCACTGACTGGCCGCACCACACACTGCTCACTGACTGGTGACACCGCATGCTGCTCACTGACTGGAAACACTGCATGCTGCTCACTGACTTGAAACACTGCATGCTGCTCACTGACTTGCCACACTGCGTGCTGCTCACTGACTTGAAACACTGCATGCTGCTCACTGACTTGCCACACTGCATGCTGCTCTCTGACTTGCCACACCGCATGCTGCTCACTTACTGTTCACACCATACACTGCTCACTGACTGGCCACACCACACGCTGCTCACTTAATTGTCACACAGCTCACTGACTGGCCATGCAGCACACTGCTCATAAAATGTTTTAATACCTTTTTAAAATATTTGTTTACATTTATTTATAAAAGTGTGAGTCTGTATGTATGCATGCATGTATGTATATATTTATACACATATACACAAACATAGACGTACGCCTGCACGCACCCACACTTATGCATTTGTGTTTGACCTTAGGGGTACACACCCTAATGCAATAGGCTGCACAAACCTAGGGTACTTGATCTGTGTTATCTTCATATGCACACAGAAAAATGTTTACTTTCTTTCAATAAAATTCATTTTTTTTTAGATACGGATGTCATCTGTAGTGCTAGTCGCTTATTCAATATTGATTTGGGATTAAAAGTACAATTTCAGTCTTTGCAGTGGAATAACTTAATTACAGGATGTCTCCAACTTTCAAGTTGACCTCAATGCACTGTTTCATTGGGCAACTATGTGGCAAATGAGGTTTAATGTTGATAAATGTAAAGTTATGCACTTGGTGGCTAAGAATATGCATGCATCATACACACTAGGGGGAATAGAACTAGGGGAATTCATAGCGGAGAAGGATCTGGGTGTTCTAGTAGATCCTAAGCCTATTTTTAGCATGCAATGCCAAGCTGCGGTTTGCAAAGCAAGCTAAGTCCTTTCTTGTATTAACAGAGGCATGGACTCCAGAGAGAGAGATATAATTTTGCCCCTGTACAAATCATTAGTAAGACCTCATCTGGAACATGCAATTTAATTTTGGGCACCAGTTCTCAGAAAAGATATCGGGGAACTGGAGAAAGTGCAGAGAAGGGCAACCAAACTGATAAGAGGCATTGAGGAGCTCAGCTATGATGAAAGATTAGAGGAACTGAATTTATTCTCTCTTGAGATGAGGAGATTAAGGGGGGGGGGAATACGATCAACATGTATAAATACATAAGGGGTCCATATAGTGAACTTGGTGTTGAGTTATTTATTTTAGGGTCAACACAGAGGACAAGGGTGCTTTACGTCTAGAGGAAAACAGATTTTGTCTCCAAATATGGAAAAGTTTCTTCACCGTAAGAGCTGTGAAAATCTGGAATAGACTCCCTCCAGAGGTGGTTCTGGCTAGCTCACTAGATTGCTTTAAAAGAGGTCTGGAATCTTTCCTAGGTGTACAAAATTGAAATGGGTACTAATATTTATAGGTAAAGTTGATCTAGGGAATATCCGATTTCCTCTCGGGGGATCAGGAAGGATTTTTTTTCCCCTGCTGTAGCAAATTGGATCATGCTTTGCTGGAGTTTTTTTGCCTTCCTCTGGATCAACGGTGGGTATAGTTTGGTGTATATGGGATTGTATGGTTGGGTTTTCTTTACTGTTTTTTGTGTTTTATTGGTTGAGCCAGATGGATGTTTTTTTTTTTTCAAGCAGACTAACTATGTAACTATGTACTTAGCATGGTGCTCCCCCTTTTTTTTTCCATCTACTTTTTTCAAAAGCTTTCCTAATTGCCCCCCCCCCCCACTCCACAGCAGTCATATGAGTACACAACTGGATACAAATTCAGGTTGGAAAATAAACGTTGAGTGGAACTCACCGAGCACCACAAACTGAAAATACGATTTAATTAATTTTTAATATTCAAAACAAAGTCACCCATACATCCATGTCTTCATGCTTTTTTTTGTTGTGAAATCACTTTCAAAAACAGTTGATTCATGAGGCATTTACTTCCTGGAAGCCCTTAGCTCAGGCACATAGGCAGGAGGGTGTGCTTAACTGAGAAAATAGGATTTTCCCTACAGCTTACCTGTAATATCATTTTTTGTAGTACATAACGGGACACAGAGCCCTAAATCATAACATATGGGTTATATAGCCACCTTCAAGTGAAGGACACTGGTAACCAATCAGAAAGGTTGTCCCCCTATATAACTCCTACCACACAGGAAGTGCCTCCATTTTGTAGCAAGCAATAAAGGTCCCATAGAAGATGGGAGGGACCTCTGTGTCCCTTGATGTACTCCAAGAAAAGGATTTTACAGGTAAGCTGTAAGAAAAATCCTATTTTCTTTATCGTACATCACGGGACACAGAACCCTAAATCATAACATATGGTATGTCCTAAAGCCATGCATCTGAGGGGAGGGGGACACCAAAAAATACCATCATCTGATCACCAAAAGGATCACAACGCTGCCTGCAGAACAATGCGGCCAAATGCAGATTCCTCCTGGGACCTAACATCCACTTGATAGAAACGAGTGAGCATATGCACCGACAAACAGGTCATAGAGGCTTGATGGCAATGTGCCCAAGAGGCACCTACTCCTCTGGTAGAATGTGCCTTTACTGAAAAGGTGGAAACTTTCCTACTAACTCATACGCCTGGGTAATAACCTGGCAAATCCAAACAAGAAATCTTAAATGCTGCCAACCCTTTCTTGGGCCCTTCTGGCAGCACAAACAAGGTCTTACGAATCCGAGCTGATTTCTTTAATTAAAACCTAAGTGCACGCATTACATCAAGAGAATGCAAAAAACATTTCCTCCTCTGAGTGAGAATCTGGAAAACAGGAGGGAAGGTAGTATAATGTCCTGATTCAAATGAAAGGTGGACACCACCTTGGGCAAAATAACCAGGGTGTGGACAAAGAATCACCGTATCTTGATGAAAAATCAAGAATGGCTCTTTACAAGAAAGAGCTGCTAGTTCCAATACCCTCTAGCTGAAGTTATCGCAATCAAAAAGACCAGTTTTCTGGTCAAACTAACCAGGGGAACCTGCCCCAGAGGTTCAAAAGGCTGTTTTTGTAAAACTTCCAGCAGCAAATTTAGGTCCCAAGGACACAATGGTGGCTTCACAGGTGGAAGAAAACATAACATTCCCTGGACGAAGGTCTAAACAAATGGGAAATGATCGATTCTTGGAAGAAAACCGATAAGGCGGAAATGAGCCCTTTAATAGTGCTCAAGGCTAATTTCATATCTATATCTGCTTGAAGGAAAGCTAGACTGTACAGCAGGGTGGAATATCGGACCTTGAGAGAGTAGATCCAGACGCAGTGGAAGAACCCAAGGCCTCGTCACTGCCAGCCTTTGGATTTGTGCATACCAAACCCTCCTCAGGCCATGCAGGAGCTACCAGAAATAATGGTTTCCCCTCTAGCTGGATCCTGCGCAATAAATGCGGTATCAGCTGTACCGGAGGAAAGGCATAAATCAGGTTATACTCCTCCCAAGAAGTCACCAAAGAATACACTCTGACAGAGAGGATCCCTGGTCCTGGACACAAATCTCTTCAACTTGTTGTTGAACCTGGATGCCAACAGATCTACATCTGGGACCCCCCAGCGTAGGCAGATTGATTGAAAAATCTCGGGATGTAGGGACCATTCCCCTGGAAACATCTAAAAAAATCTCAAAATAGCTCAAAAAATCTGCCTGCCAGTTCTCTGTTCCTGGAATAAACAATGCTGTCAGGCATGGCACAAACTTCTCTGCCTGGAACAGGATGATATCCACCTCTTTCTGGGATGACTGACTCCTTGTGCCTCCCTGATGGTTGACATAAGCCACGCTGTGGCATTGTTGGAATGCACCCAGAAGTGACCCCGAACTCTGGGTGTCCAGTATTTCAAAGCCCGACTGCTCGGATTTCCAGAATTTTAATGGGGAGATGTCTCTCTCTACCCAGGAACATTTTCCCTGGACAGTGGCTTCCTCCAGAACCGCTCCCCAGCCGGAGAGACTGGCCTCTGTAGTCACCACTTTCCAGGTCACTGGAAGAAAGGATTTCCCCTTCTCCAGATAACTGGTTAACAACTACCAATTCAGACTCTGATGTACTCTTGGTACCAGAGACACGGACCAGTCCAGAGACAGAACCCTTCTGGTCCATGTAGACACAATGTTGTTCTGTAAGGGTCTGGCATGGAATTGAGCATGGCAAATTGCCTTGAATGCAGACACCATCTTTCCTAGTAACATCATGCAAAGACATATAGAAGGACATCTCCGCCTTACTAGGGACAGAACCAGATCCTTTGGGTCTGAGACCTTTCTTGCTGGCAAGAATTTGCCTGTACCATGTCCACAAGAAGACCCAGGTATTCCAGATGCTGGACTGGCTGTAATGCTGACTTTACTAAGCTCATTATCCAACCCAGACGTTCTAAAAATTGTACTGTCTGGAAGACATTTCGGCTTAGAGCTGAAGCCGATCAATCTTATTAGTAATAGATCGTCCAGATATCCTATTACAGATATCTTTCCCAATACTGGAGCTAGGATCTTTGTGAACACTCTTGGAGCTGTGGATAACCCGAAGGGCAGGCCACAAACTGAAATTTATGGTTTCCTATGGCAAAGCGTAGAAACCTTTGATGGCCCTGGAATATAGGCACGTAAAGATATGCATCCTTGATGATTATGGATGCTAGAAATTCCTCCCCCTGCAGGAAGGCTATGACTACGGAAAGTACAAACGTTCAGAAACTGGTTTAGAGCTTTGAGATCCAATGCCAGAAAGAAAGAACTTTTTAGGGAACCCAGATGGTTGAGGCTGTCGCCCCCATCTGGAATTAGAAGCACTAGTTGTAGGAGTACTGAGGATCTTAAAAGAAGGACGCTTGCCCTTCCTTTTCACAGGTAGCAGCGTACTCTTCTCCTCCCCCCTGAGATCTTTTGAATATACTTATCCATCATCATCATCAAAAAAAAAAAAAAGTGTTCTCCCTGAAAAGGCAAGCCAGCCAGTAACTTTTTACATGGTAATTCCGCAGACCAGCTCTTTAACTAAAGGATACTGAATGTACTGTATGCACTATCATCAGAACAACTTGTGACATTTGCCTTATGGAGTCCGTAAGAGCATCCACTGCGAAACATAAAGTGCGAGGTGGATCTGCCAGATCTTCCACAGACTCTCCTTGAGAAGGAACTGTCTTGCACACTTGCTTCATGCGGTCTTTTAAAGACTGACAAACTCCTACGGTCGCTACCACTGGTTGTATTGCAGATCTTGCAACCGCAAAGGAGGCTTTCCATAAAAATTCCAACTTCTTATCTGCTGGATCTTTTAAAAACCTGGGTATTATCCACAGGGCAGGTTAAACTTTTGTTAACCGAAGAAATGGCAGCCTCCACAGTGGGTATATACCATTTTTTGGTAAACTTTTTCCTCCATAGGATAGAATAGTAAAAACTTTTTAGGAGGAATAAAAAAATCCTATCAGGATGGTGCCAATCATTTTACATTTTTTGCTCAAAGAGCAGATGTATGGGAAACATCCAAGGACTATGAGGAGGGCGCAATGAGCCTAGAGAGGAAAAATACTTCAGCCGTCTCTAAGGGGGAACATTTTGTGTCCACACCGGACCATTTCAGTAAGAGACTGAACCAACAATCTCTGGGTTTGAGAGGCTGACCCTGACTCCCTAGAAGTGGAAACCTCAGTTTGACCTTCTATAGGTTCATCATCAGCTACTTCTTACACTCCTCTGCCCAATCCTGAACTGAATTCAGGGGGTAGATGAGGTGGGGGGGATCTATCACGTTTCTTCCCTCTTTGCGATGCTGCAATTATGTCAGCAGTCTTACCCTCAAGGCTGGCTAATGCCAATGCCAAATTGTCCTTAGTGATGTAGGTTGCGGCAGAAGCACCTGGGGTAGCTACTATGCCTAACAACCGTAATTGCTCAGATTGGCTAGTCCCCTCTGGCTGCTCAGGGGGAGTAGACACATAGGAAGCGAGGCTAGGACCTTCAAGGCCTGAGGGTGGCATCACAGTGCCCCTTCCAACTGTGCCCCCCCCCAGCCCTCTTTGGGGCAGACATTGCTTTATAGCAAGACAAACTTGAGGTACTAGCTTCAGTGTACCCAAGGCTTGTGCCAAGGTTATACAGCTTATCACACACACAGCACTGATTATCCCAAGATACAGGACCTGTTTGTGCCAGTAATCATACACCCACAGTGACTTCTCAACCCAGCTGCTGCTGCTCTGTGTCCCCTTCAGCCTGAGCAGAGGCTAGCGTGTTGGAAACAGTACCTTCTAAATCGCGCAAAATTATGCTGTACTGCGTGGCATGCTATGTGGCGTCCACGTGCACGCCAATTGCATTCAAACATGCCCTCCACAGGGCGTACTCCTGTTATTAAAAATGAAGATTCTCGCTTGCGCGCGAAAAAGCCTTAGCCACAGACACGCTATCAAGGGAGGAGACGAACATGCGGGCACTTATGTGCCAAGGCAAAAACAGCAACCACATGGGGTGAGAGCAGATTAAGCTGAATTTTGTTTGTCACAGCTGATACCTTTCAGGTGATCAACCCAAGACAAGAAAACACTGTGAAAACAATAGGCAAAGAGATAATGTTTAAAACAAACTATGCATCATCCCACAACTGCACAAGCTCATAAAATCACAATTGATATCAATAGCACATTTTAATCCCTGGGAAAAACTCAGAGTTTTCAACAAGATGTGTTATGCATAGCTTAACCACTTACCCACTGCCCACTGCAGATGTACGTCACTACTGACGCTAAATACCAGGGTTATGGCAGCAGATAGCGCCAAGCGCTGGAAAAGTGCCATGTCAGGAGGTCCTGGCTGACGCCAGCACAACGGGATAGCTCTCCTGGCCGCTACTAGAAGGTAGGAGATCAAGCGCCTGGTGGGTTTGGGGCCCCCGGGGAAGGGAAGGCCCAAGAGGTAATGGAGAGGGTCAAGTGTGAAAGACAAGCCAGTCACCGACTGTATTTTTGACCCCACCATTCCCCAAAAAGGTTTTATAAGAGGACATTGCCAAAAAATATGATATAGTGTGCCCAGATCATCACTGCAGCGCCAGCAGGTGGCTGGACATGACGGATCAATTTTATGTAATCTAGCCGGGGTCCTATACCAGAACATCAAGATTTTCAATGTCGTCTCTCTCTGCACCACGCATCTAGATGACTTAAAGGCAGAAGACCAGATCTTGTCCCACTGCTGTAGGGAAATGGGCCTCTGTAAAATTTCGGACCACCTACGCATGAAGAGGTGGGAATCCTCCGCCAGCGGATGGGCATCATGTAGAATATTATAAATTGTAGAAACCAAGTGTCGCTGATGAGGCCCCTGTGCCGACATTCGCTCAAAGGCAGTGGGCCTCTCCAAGGACAAAGACCTCGCCATAGAATGGAAAAGGTGACGTATTTGCAAATAAAAATAAAAAGCGTGTTTAGGAATGTTACATTTCTCCCTCAAGGTCTCAAACGAGTATAAGGTACGCGAGACCGGATGGACAATACTACGGCGCTGAAAAAGGGGGGCCCGCGTCCAGGTCCAAACTCGTCCCACCTGTAGACTATCGGGTATAGAGGGATTAAACAAAACATTAGTGAACGGCGGGCATGGTGAAGAGAGAGAGTACTTACAATAACACCTAGTCCATACATCCATAGTGGAGAGCATGGGTGCAAGACACATACCCCGCAAGACTCGATCCATGTGGAGGCTGGGGGACCACAGTAAAGAGCAGGGATGGACCGGAAAAATCACACCCCTCTCAATTTCCGACCACTGGTTGGGGGCCATCAAAGAGGACCATGAGGCCGCCACCCGGAGGTGGGAGGCAAAATAGTACTTAATGATATCCGGAACCCCCAGTCCATCCCTGCGTCGTGGGGAGAAAATTACCGAACTAGCCACTCTGTGTACCTTATTATTCCAAATAAAGTTCAGGAAACTATGCTGCAAAGTTTTGAGTTGTGTCATTGGAACCTGGACTGGTAGGGTGTCAAAGTAATAGAGCAGTCTAGGCAGGATGGACATTTTTAGAACATTGATCCGGCCCAAAAGCGAAAGGGGGAACCCCATCCACTGATGTAGGGAACCCAAAATCTCCCAAAACAGGGGGACAAAGTTATGTTGATAAAGGGTAGCTTGTGAAGGTGTAAGTTTAATCCCCAAATATGAAAGGGTTTGACGTGCACCATCTATAGGGATAGGACTGCTGCATCCCCGGTTGGCGATTGGCTTTCAGGTAAGGGTGGTCCCAGTGGAGGATTCGCAGCAGGATCGCCCTTACGGTGCAGCGGAAGAGATCCCCCCCCCCTCCCGCCGCATCCCGCTCCTTTTCCCCGCTTACCAGACCCACCGACAGCGGGGAAAACAATCCGGTCCCGAATCCTCTTAGACAAGAAGTCGAGTGAGGGCAAGACGGCCCTCACTCGTCTCTATGGTCTTGGAGCACCGGAGCGACTTCAAACATCGTTGCCTAGCAACCGGCTTAAAGAGCCGTTTTTTTTTCTTTTTTAGTGTACTTGTGAGATCTGAGGATTTTTTGACCCCAGATCTCACAATAAAGAGGTCCTATCATGGCTATTTCTATTACAAGGAATGTTTATATTCCTTGTAATAGGAATAAAAATAATCAATTTTTTTTTAAACTATGTAAAAATCAAAAATAATAAATAAAATAAATAAATAAAATAAATAAATAAAACGGTGTTCAAACCACACATGTGAGGTATTGCCGCGATCGTTAGAGCGAGAGCAATAATTTAAGCCCTAGACCTACTCTGTAACTCTAAGCTGGTAACCTGTAGAAATTTTTAAAGTAATTTTTAAAGTACCAAAGTTTGTTGCCATTCGGCGAGCGTGCGCAATTTTGAAGCATAACATGTTGGGTATCTATTTACTTGGCGTAACATTATCTTTCACATTATGGGCTAACTTTACTGTTTTCTTATTTTTTAATTCAAAAAGGTGATTTTTTCCCAAAAAAATTGCGTTTGGAAAACCGCTGCGCAAATACGATGTGATAAAAAAATATTGCAACGATCTCCATTTTATTCTCTAGGGTCTCTGCTAAAAAATATATAATGTTTGGGGGCTCTAAGTAGTTTTCTAGCAAAAAAAAACAGATTTTAGCTTGTAAACACCAAGTGTCAAAAATAGGCCTGGTCTTAAAGTGGTTAACATCCACAGTCTCATGCACACATTGGTTTGCCACAGCTGATACCTTTCAGGTAATCAGCACAGGGTGAAAACAGTGTGTCAGAAAAACAAGCACAGACAAGATGTATTTTGCATAATCTTACCATCCAAAGTCTCATGCCAGCAATTTTTAGTTTCAATGTTTGCTGTATGTGTAAATATTTTAATTTGGACTCACCAGTCCTGCTGCAGGATTCTGTATGAAACAGGAATCCAATCTTCACCCATCATGGCAAGCTTTGTCTTGGAGACCTTCAAGGACTGGGTCCCCTTGTTTTAGAGGGGCCAAGGCATTGGACCTGTAGAGCATTCCAAGGGTCCGGATCCCAGGGTCCAGCGCCCTATAAGGACAGCATTACAGGTACAATCTCGTATCTGCTCCCTGAGGCTCAGGTACCATCTTTTTTAGTCTATTTACTGTTTAGGATGGATCTGATAGCTAACCCCTTAGATTCAGTGATCTTTGATTGGGGTATGTAGCATATCTTTTTTCTTCTTCTTTAAAACATAGAAAAATATGTGGAGTGACTCTCCACAGTGTCCATCACCTGTAGACACTGGAAAAAAGGCACACTTCCTGTGTGGGAGGGGTTATATAGGGGGACGTCCTTTCTGATTGGTTACCAGTGTCCTTCACATGAAGGTGGCTATATAACCCATATGTTATGATTTAGGGCTCTGTGTCCCGTGATGTATGATAAAGAAAGATCTTCCTCCCCTCCTCCAAATGAAAGGAAGCCTCAAGGCATGTATGACATCATTTTGGCCTAGGCCAGAAATCAGGAAGCAGCTGAAGAAATGTAAAAAAAAGTTTAAACACAAGTAAATATAATATCCCTTCCTATCCATTTACTATTGCAAGCAGCATAAGGTTTAAAAAACAGTTATTAATGACTGAGAGAGTTTAGTTGTGCTTTAATATTCATTTTTACTGTACTGAATGCATTTTGATCTCTAATTATTTTTGCAAGTTCATTGGACACTGTTTAAATTAGTCATCGTACGTAGATAAACCTTCATTCGTACCCTGTGCCAGACTGTTTTTGGAAATCAGCTGACATGTTAGCGACGCACGGTTTTTAGTTAGGGTAGTAATAACTGTCTCCAAGAAAACATGAGAATGGGATGACTCAGCTCAGATATAAGAAGCAGAGGCAGCCAGTGTCAAAATAGAGTGTGTTTATCACTTGTTAGTATTAAGGCAAAAATGTTAAAGACAAATCATTATTAAAAAAACAGAAGTCATAACTTTACATACTATACACACTGTAGTTTGTTAAAATATGCCTGCGTACACCTTTAGCAGTAGAGAACTAAATCTGATTTGGCAGGGCATTATGATTTCTGTATAGGAAAAGAAGGGGAAAAGGGTGAAGGAGATCTTCATTAAGCATCTATGGAAAGGACAGCTGGAGATACTGTAAGTGTGATATGTAGGTTACACATATGTGCTTAACTAGATACATGTTTAAAAAAACTGTGATTGGAACTTAGTGGTTAGTGTTATTTTAATGATTCCTGTCTGTAAGCTTTCTACTTCCCGACCCTAACTTTTTTTTTAAGTTGAATCAGTTGGAGCAATAGAAATCTATGGACTTGCCATTTGCAGCAGCTAATTACACCAATCACATTTTGATTAATGTATGCATAAGGGAAAAACTGTTTTTGGATAGAGTTGGAAACATTTAGACACATTGCCAAAGTTTTATTGCTTAATATGCCCCTGCTAAGCACATTTTATTCTCCTATTTGTCCTTGTGACTAATATCGCCAAGACTGAAAATAAGTAAAAATCCTAAATGTTAGGGTTGTCATGAGAGCAAGAAAAATACCTCAGTGGGGGCGAATGTTCTGATGAGAACTGTCTGAAACAGACATTTTTTTTTTCAATTTGGAGTTTGGAAGAGATTTCCTTTCACTCCCTGTAATGTCTCCAAGACTGGAAGTGAAAAGAGTTTTCCCCCTGACAGGACACAGAAAGTAAATATTCACCTGATAGGGGTTCTAACCCATCCCTATTCTATCCAAGATGAAAAAAAGTTTTGACTGATGTAACACCCTCCTAGGGTAGGATGTTAGGGGAATTATGTTTTTGGTGCCCCTGCCCCAGAGCTCTGAGAAAGGGAGTGTGTCTGCCCAAAAGTGTCAGTGGTCCAAATACAGGGATGAATACCTCCACATGTGGTGGACTCATTCAATGCAATTTTTGCTCTTCATGTCTGTCAGTATGTTTTTGGCATTTTAATAAAAAGTTTTAAAGGTGTCCAAGGGTAATGCACTAGGTGTTTGCGCCTCCTTTCTTTCTTTCCTATGCGCTTCTGTTTGGAGTTCCCACCTGAGGAGAGCAGCATGCCTACTATTCCCATTGGAGTGAGCTCTTGGGTGATTCAGTTGTTTGGAATATAGAAGCCAGCATCTGTCCTGGGGACTTGTAAGTAGTGACCCTAAATTGATCCTTTAGACCGTGCGTTGGAAATCAGCACTGGCTATCAATTACTGTGCTTGGTGCAAGGTAACCAGACATCCAAAGACCTGCCTCATGGCATTCAGCTGTAAGGCCCTAGACTGCCCAGTATTGTGAAGTGTTAGCCTACTCTAGAGTGTTTAACCTCCGTACCTGCTTAAAGAGAAAAATGTCCTTCGACTGCTATATGTTGCACATTTTGGAGTACCCCATGACTTAAACCTTATCCTGCCCCCTGTTCACTACCAATAAATTTTAAAAAAGACAACCACTAGAATGTTCATTGGAGCCTGTTTGAATGGATGGTGCTTGGGTAGCTGGGTGCCTCTGTACTTCGGAAAGAACCAGTAAAAGCCAGCAGCCCCGGAGTAGGTAGCCCTACAATATACATACATTTTAATTTCCATATAAAGATTTAAAGATTACAAAATTAAGGGAGATTTTTGGTGGTTATTTAACCTCCCTGGTGGTAATCCAGAGTGTGGCTCAGGGTTAATTTTCAGTACCAAAAGCGGTAACCCCAAGCCACACTTAGGATTACCCTGTAGTGATACATGCCTTGTCCCTGCAATCCCCTAATGTCCTACCACTCTTTCCTCCGGCCAATACCGGCATCCGACTTCTGGTTCCCTGCGAGCACCATGATGCAAAGGGGCGGAACCCGGCGGAAATAAAAAAATACACATTGTAATACATTGCAGTCATGATTACATTACTGTGTGAAACCATTTCACCTCAGTTTTGTCCCTAGAGATTTGTCCACTGCCCTGCCTGCACTTTTAGTGTTATTTCTACCTGGAAACTTGAGAACGTCCGTGACATCCAAAAAGCGTTCCTTTAGGTTAAAAGTGGTTTTAGACCAGCTAGAAAACAGTGATAGAGAATTAGAATTACTTGAAGAATTGAGCGATAGTGATTCGTGGGGAAATTCATCATCAGACACTGAAAGTGACGAGTCGCTTCTGCGACTCAGCTCAGTGATGTGTGAACCTGGTGCTCTATTGGATGCGGTACGGATCAATCAGCATCCCCAAGATTCCCATTTACTGGAGCACCTGGTATGAAGGTAAACGTTGAACATGACAATCCCTTGGCATACTTACAATTATTTCTGACCAATGAGGTTATTGAAACAAACCGGTACAAAGAGCAACAATTAGCTACTATGCTTATGAAGTTTTCAAGAAGCAGAAAGTGGGAACCAGTGACCAAAGAGGACATTTGGAAGTTTCTGGGCTAATAATACTTTAGGGAGTGGTGGGGAAACCCCTGCAGAAGTGGTATTGGACAACTAATACATTACTTGCCACTCCATTTTTTGGCACTGTCATGTCAGAGTACAGATTTTCCCTGATCATTTGGTAAACAACGAAGAATTTGATGAAACTATTCATCCTGCACCAAAACTAAAGAAAATTTGAGAAGTATCTCAAATGATTCTAAAGAATTTCCAATGGAGCTATGTGCCAGAAAGAAATATCAGCATAGATGAAAGTCTAATGGCCTACAAGGGAAGGCTCAGCTGGGTATAATACATTGTATCAAAGAGAGCAAGATTTGGCATAAAATCCTAATTGCAATGCGAATCGTCAACTGGCTACATTTGGAATTCCGTCATATACACTGGAAAAGGAACAAAATTCAATCCAAAATACAGCAACTATGGAATGGCAACATCTTCATGTCTTTCACTCATTAAGCCATTGCTAAATCAGGGCTATTGTGTAACAACCAACAAATTGTTTACGTCTCCTGAACTTCATGAGTTTCTTCTGCAAAACAAACAGATGCCTATGGACATGATGCCAACGTTTGGCAATAAGAAGCTGAAGACTGGAGAAATGGTTGCCTGGCAGAAAGAAAAATGATGGCACTGCGATGGCGTGACAAGAAAGATGTGTGCCTAATGAGTACAGTTCATAATATCTCCACTGCTATGGTATGCACAAAAGATAGGGAACAAATTGTGAAGCCACAAATAGTGATAGACTAAAATAACACCATGGGAGGTGTAGACAGAGCCAACCAAGCAATGACATTCTACCCAGCAATGAGGAAACAGCAAAAGTAGTACTACAAGAAAATATTCAGACATCTTCTTGAGCAATGCTTGTGGAATGCCTACATTCTGCTCAAAAAAAAAAAATTACAAGCCTGTGATTCATTCTGTCTTTTTTTGGAAAGTTGCCGAACTTATCTTTGCTAACCACCAAACATCATCAATATCTGTGAATAGAGCTGGACATCGTGCTATTGGCATTGTAAACTCGGAACACCTGATCGTCACTTCATGGACTACATCCCACCAACTGAGAAAAAAGTCAGCACCTACAAGGATGTGCGTGGTTTGTTGCTCGAAGCGAGATGACAGTGGAAGAAAAATCCAAAAGGAAACCAGGTTCTATTGTCCCGATTGTGATGTCGGACTTTGTGCAGTCCCATGTTTCAAAACTTTTCATACCCAGGATGATTACTAAACCAATATACAGTGTCTAGTATTACAGTGATAAGAATATTGCATCCTGTTTGGACATATTCCAGTGTTTTTTTGTTTAATTACATTATTGAATAAAATGTATTATTATATTATAATTTATGATTTCATGTTTTAAACTTTATCATACCCAGGATGTCTACTAGACTCTTGTTTGGACAGATTTAAGTGAGTTATTCCTAAGAATTACAGGCCTACAATATAAAACAATAGATTTCCATGCAAAACAATGTACCACTTTGACATTCAAAAATACTGACATAATCAGACCGCCAGGGAGGTTAAAGGAGTTGTAAAGTTAGAAGTTTTTTTTTTTTTTTTTTTATCTTAATCTTAATGCATTCTATGCATTAAGATAAAAAAGCCTTCTGTGTGTAGCAGCCAGCCCAGCACCCCCTAATACTTACCTGAACCCCTCTTTGTCCAGCGATGTCCACGAGTCTCTCGGCCGCCCAGGACTCTCCCTCCTGATTGGCTGAGACACAGCTGGGCGCCATTGGCTCCTGCGGCTGTCAAAGTCAGTAAGCCAATCAGGAGAGAGTAGGGGCCAGACCGAACCACAGCTCCATGTCTGAATGGACACACAGAGCTGCAGCTCAGCTCGGGTGCCCCCATAGCAAGTTGCTTGCTGTGAGGTCACTCAACCGGAGGGAGGGTCTAAGAGCAGCAAAGAGGGACCAAAAGAAGAGGAGGATCCAGGCTGCCCTGTGCAAAACCAACTTTACAGAGGCAGTAAGTATAACATAATTGTTATATTTTTAAAAAAAAAAAAATAGACTTTACAATCACTTTAACCTCTCTGCACAACTGACCTATTGTACACTGCTAAACTAAAGTTTAGGAGCAGTTGGGTGTTTTTTTCAGCAGCCCCTAAACTCTCCTCCATGTTATCTTATGTGTACATGTAAATTCAGTCGTTTATAGTAGTTTAGAGGCAGTTGTGGTTACAGGCATTTTTTGAAAGCAGAAAAATGGAGTTCATGACTGTAATTTACTGGCATTTCAAATGCCAAATGTTTGTAACTGCGTGTAACCAGATAAACTCCGTTTATGCGCGTTTGCGTTTATAAGCGTTTTTAAAATGGGAAAACATTTCTGATAATTTTAGAACATATAAAAATGAAAAAACACAAACCTCACCACATGCTGTTGCCTGCATCAATGGATTCCAGTAACGATGAACTTTGGTTCTCCCATGCAATTTTCTACATCTTCGTAGCCTCAGCAACAGTAACATCAGGAGCGTTTCCTCACACATGCTTGTGATGGGATCCATAGTGAAAACACAATAAAATAGGACAAGCACATTGCTCTTTCTGCTGCTAATCTCTCTTCTCTCACAGAATGGCTGAAATTGTTAATAGTTTACTTGTTTTTCATGCATTGTGGGCATTTAGGAGGGTCTCTTGAGGTTATCTTAAAAAAAAAAATGCTTTAAACCTCAAACGCTTATAACTGCTGCTAAACTCGCATAACAGTGGTATGTAAAAGCTGTAAAATGGATGTTTTTCACTGTCAGTTTCCAGCTGTTAGTTCAGAGTTCCGAAAAGGTTTTTAACTGCCCTGTGTACATAAGCCCTAACTCTATTTTACAACCTGGGGTGTTTAAGCTATGCCCTCGCTTCACCCTTACAGGAGTTTGACTGATAGCAGCAGGAGTCAAAGGCTCCTCCTGCCCTCAGTGTCTCCTGTGAGACCTGAACAATAGGAGAGCAGCGCTGCAGCTAGAACAGTGCTGGATCAGTGAGAGGAGTCGGGTAAGTGTTTGTCACGTACCTGGTCAGAGGCCAAGATGCTGAGAGGGCTACCCTTGCAACTAAGTGCAGGGCACTCCTGAAAGTGGTGACAGGGAGTGCTATGCCCAAAGAAGCAGGGGTTGCTAGCTGTGACAGGCTGAGTGATGAGATGTCTGCTGGATGTCAGCTGGATAAGCAGGATGCACTGCTGGGCAGGGGTCCCTCAGATGTATCAGATGAGAATTGGCCAAAGGGTGAGGCAGAAAGCAAGGTCAGGGGTAAGGTGGGGTCATACACTGATAATCAGGCAGCCGGGGAGTCCAGAAGAGCAAGCCAGAGGTCATACATGGGAACACCAGACACGAGTAAAGTCAATGGAGCAAGAGGAGGGACAAAGCCAGGAATGGAGACAAGACAGGTCAAAGGCAAGCCGAGTCAGTAACAGGAAATCCAATAGCATCAAGAACAGGAACACACAGGGAGCTGAAGATCATCCAGCAACTAATGACTTATGCTGCTGGCTTTAAATAGGCCACTGGGCGCCAGAATCTGTCACGAATTGCGTGCCCCTTGGCGCATGCGCACTGGCACATGAATGTTCATGGCCCTTAGTGCCCGTCTGTACATGCGTATTAGCATTGCCCAATCTCTGTGTGCCAATAGCGAATTTCTATGTGCCAATCTACGATTCTGCTGGTTGAATCAGTTGGGCATTAAAAGATGTGCCAGTTCTTCTGTGGGCTGTTCTCTGACAGTGCCCCCCCCAAAGGGCAGCATCCGGATGCCCAACTGTGCTTGCTTCTCAGGGTTCCTGCTGATAAACTCATAAAGAAGTCTAGGGGCATTACTTGCGGGCTCCCACGAGCTTTCCTCAGGTAAGTACCCTTTTCACTTAATAAGGTATTGGACCTGTCTTCCCCTTTTTCGGCAGTCCAGGATGGCTTCTACCTTGAACTCCATTTCCTCATCCACTGTGATGGTAGGTGGAGGTGGATCCTCTCATCCTGCAAAAGGACCAGAAGTGGCTGTCTTGAGCAAAGAAACATGAAAGACTAGGTGAATCTTATAAGAACTCGGCAAGGCAGTTAGAAGGCCAAAGGATCAACTTTTTTATTTATCGCAAAAGAGCCAATGAATCTTGGACCCAACTTTCCTGAATGCCAGGATAATTTATGGTTTGCTGTGGAGAGCCACACTTTGTCACCAACCTTCAGGACTGGATTCTTTTTCTTCTTCTTATAGGAATATTTCTTGTAATCTTCCTGCGCCTCACTCATGGTTTCCTGAAGAACTTTGTAATTTTCCTGGAAAAGTTAACCTATTCTGTACCGCAGGTACTGCTGCTTCTGGTACAGTATTGGGCAGGAATGAAGGGTGGAATCCATAATTCGCCTAAAATGGGGATTGATTGGTGGTAGCATGTATGGAGTAGTAGTAAGCAAGCTCAGCACAATGAAGCAAAGCTACCCAGTTATCTTGCGAGAATGTAGAAAAGCAAGGCTTTGCAGAGAACCCTCCAGAACCTGGAGGTGAACTGCATTCCTCTGTCACTGACAATGCTGTTTGGTAGGCTGTGTAATCTTACAATCTTCTTGATGAAGATGTGTGCTGTATCCATGGCACGAGGGAGTACCCACCAGGGGCATAAAGTAGGCAATCTTCGACAAATGATCAACCACTACCAGGATAGTGGAGAAACATTCGTAAGGGAGTAAATCCACTATAAAGTCCATGGATAGCATCTTCCAAGGGTGGTCTGGGACCGGTAATGGTCCTAACAGACCCCAAGCTTGTGTGCAACTTCCTTTATTTTGGGTACAAGTTGTACAGGAACTCACATAGTCCTTGCAGTCTTGCCACAGGTTGGGCCACCAATAGGAGCGTTGAATCAGCTCAGATGTCTTATGGACCCTGAAATGACCGGCAAGCTGGTGATCATGTAAGGTCTTGAGGACCTGGAGTCTGGCTCCCTCGGGCATAAAAATCTTGTCTTTTTGCCACAGGATTCCTTCCTGTTTTCTGAGTGTAGAGATTTCAGACACTGGGCATTGAGCAGAGACCTGTTTGAGGGTTGACCTTAAATTAGGCTGAATTAGAAGAAAATTCTGAGGGTGCTGGGGGCAACAGTCTCAGGAGTCTTTGGAATCATGCGTGAAAGAGCATCTGCCTCGCCATTCTTGGACCCTGGGCGATAAGTGAGATGAAAGTTGAATCTCGAAAAGAACAAAGCTCACATGGCTTGCAATGGCCTTAGACATTTGACGGATCTGAGACACTCCAAGTTTTTATGATCTGTGAATATCATGATAGGATGAGCTGCGTCCTCTAGTAGATATCTCTATTCTTCTAGAGTGACTTTTATGGCTAGCATTTCCCAATCCCCCACATCATAATTTCTTTCCGGCTGGCTCAGTTTTCAGGAGAAAAAAGCTACTGGATGCAGTAATGCTTTAGGACATTGACACTGTGACAGGACAGCCCCTGTGGCGACTTCTGATGCATCGACCTCCAGAATATAGGGCAGTGCTAAGTCTGGGTGCTGCAGAACAGGAGCTGAGGTGAATAAAGCCTTAAGGTTTATCAAAAGCCGCTTGGGCTTCCTGGAACCACTGCAAACTTGTGTGTTGGCGAGTAATCTGGGCAATAAATGCTAGAAAAGTCTTTGGTGAATCTTTGATAGAAGTTATCATACACCACGAACCTTTGGATTCCCTTCTTATTGGTGGGGGCTGGCCACTCCAGGATGGCAGATGCCTTCTGGGGGGTCCAAGGCCACCCCATCCGGGAAAATGATCAGGCCCATGAATTGTATTTACGTTTTTTCAAATTCACACTTCTCAGCTTTCTCATAGAGTTTGTGTTCCCTCAGTGTGGATAGTACCTTTTAACATGGGTTCTGTGCCGCTCCAAGGTGGCAGAAAAGATGAGGATATCATCCAAGTAAATGATCAATAAGTTATCCAGGAACTCTCTAAAAATATAATTTACAAAGTGCTGGAAGTCAGCCGGGGCATTCCAAAATGGCATATCATAAATAGGATAAGTGCATCGCTAGGGGCTATATATGCATAAACACATTATAGGCATCAAGTGAATAAAGTGAAACTTGTAAAAACATTGTCACAAACAGAAATCAACAATCCTCATTACTGAAGTCTTTGTTGAAAAAAAGTCCATATAATAACACAAGAGTCCCAAGTGAAAAGATGACTTTTTAAAATTGTTGTGATGATAGTGATAAATTCCAACACCAGCAAGGTAATATGAATGTGCTCACTGGAAATAGTGGACTCAAAATTCCATATAGAATATGGGTCGTTCAGAGCAGATTATGGTAGCACGTCTCTTCAAACAGCATACAATTGCCATATGTAAATGCCAGAATGACCAGGATAATCAGCAGAAGGACACCCAGACTCCCAAATGGATGGTGTATACATGAAAGTAACCAAACGGTGCAAACATAGTGTAAAACTGTTTTACCAAAAATGTATTAAAAGAAAGAAATACACTTACAAAGTCATCATGTAAGGTAATGCATGTAATGAAGAGATGGCAGAATGAGGTTGTTGACGCGTTTCATCCAATAGGATATAATCATAGGAGAATTGCCATTATTCCAAATGGCATAACTAGGTATTCAAAATGCCCAAAGAGCATTTGAAAGGCTGTCTTCCATTTATCACTCTCATAAATCCGTTCAAGATTGTAGGCACCCTGTAAGTGCAATTTAGTAAAGACTTGGGCAGCAAGGAATCTCTGAAAGAGCTCAGGAACGAGAGGGAGAGGATCTTATGCTCAGTCTCTGAAAGCGGAAAAATTTGTCCAAAAGGAATTTCCGCACCAGGCAACAACTCGATTGGACAATCATAGGGACGATGTGGTGGCAATGTATTGGCTTTCTTTTTTATCAAAGATGTCCAGGAAGACATGGTAGACTAAAGGGACATCTTGACTGGCGTTGGAAACTGGCTGGATGGTAAGCAACTGGTAGGTGACATCGATTTAGGCACAAAGCAATGCTGAAGGCAGTAGGTTGACTTACAGGAGCTCTCCTTTTGGTTCCAGTCTATCTGTGGATTGTGTGTCTGCAGCCACAGTATTCCCAGAATCTTGGGAAACATGGGTGAACAAAGAACATCAAAACTAAGGAGTTCTTGATGGCCTGAATCAGTTAGGGTAAGTATAGGTAAAGTCTCTTGTGTAACAGGCCCAGATCGTGGAGTGGTGCCATCGGCTAAATGAACTTCAAGTTTATGTTTCTTGGCTTGCAGGGAAATCTGAAAGTCTTTTGCAAAGGTAAACTGCAAAGGTCACTGCATTGGGGGCATGTACGCTGGTCACTGCATTGGGGGCATGTACGCTGGTCACTGCATTGGCGACATGTACGCTGATCTCTGCATTGGGGGGATGGTATGCTGGTCACTGCATTGAAGGGGGCATGTATGCTGGTCTCTGCATTGGGGGCATGTACGCTGATCTCTGCATTGAAGGGGGCATGTACGCTGGTCACTGCATTGAAGGGGCATGTATACTGGTCACAGCATTGAAGGGGGCATGTACACTGGTCACTGCATTGAAAGGGGGCACGCTGGTCACTGTGCATTGAAAGGGGGCACGCTGGTCACTGTGCATTAATAGGGGGCACGCTGGTCACTGTGCATTGAAAGGGGGCAAGCTGGTCTCTCTGCATTGAAAGGGGGCACGCTGGTCTCTCTGCATTGAAAGAGGGCACACTAGACCTTAATTACTGAAGGCCCTTTTCACACTTTTGCGACCTCAAAGTCACGCAATTTTTTACAGCGTTTTTTGCCACAAAGCAATGCCTATTACATTTTTCTGTTTGCGCCCCCCCCCCCCAAAATTTTTGAACACCAGCCACCACTGCCCGGAGTAAACTATTGCTGTAAGTCGTACCTCCCCTTCCGCCATGTGTAATGAGACACGAGGAACAAGGTGAGTTGGTGAAGATCCAGGGACTTGGAGGTACATATGGCTGTGGGGAGAAGACTTACTGCATTACACAGGACAGTTGCGAAGGAAGTGTCCGGCTTCTCCACAGTAGAGACAGAGGTTGGCTCACCGGCATCAAAGTCTTTCATCGGAGGTCAGAGCAGAACAGACCACGCCAATTTGCATAGGATCTCCTTCAGAAGCAGCTGATTGGATGTTGGGCAGCATCCATGAAGGTCAGAAGTATTGTGCGCATTCCGACCGTTGCTCCCGCAGGCATGCCAAGTTGGATGGCTAGCTGAATAAGCCCCTCTAGTGTGGCGGGGGTCTCTACTCATGCCAGCTCATCCTTGAGAGCTTCTGACAGACCAATCATTACTGATAGCTGAGAGCGGCATCATTCCACCCAGTATCTGCAGACCATTTTTGAAAGACCACTGTGTAGTCTTCTGCAGGGCACACGCCTTGCTGCAACGTATGGAGAGTAGCTTCAGCAGTGGCCCTGTGTTTTGGGTCATCATATAGTTGGACGATAGCCTCAAAGAATGCATCCACTGAGTTAATGACAGGACTTTTCTGCTCCAGCAGGTGGTAAGCCCAAGACTGAGGTTCATCAGAGAGAGATGATGAACATAACTTTAACAGTCTCTAGGGAGGAAGTTATTGGCTGAAGGGCTAGGTAAAGTAAACAGGCATTCTTGAATGCTCTGAACTTTCTTTGATCACCTGAAAAACGTTCTGGAGTGGGTACCCTTCGTTCAGGAGGTGGAACAACCACAGTAGGAGCAGGTGGTGAGCATTCTTGGACAGGTGTGGCAGATGTAGTAACTATAGCAGGTGAATAAGAAGTTGCAGAAGACACTATCAGGTTCTGTAAGTGACCCTCAAACTGGAAGTATCCATCCTGTAGCCTTGTCACTGCTTGGGTAAGGGCTGCGACTTGCTGGCACAAAGCCTCAAGCTGGGAAGCACCTCTGTTGGCCTCTGACATACTGGCTGGATGATACTGTCACGTACCTGGTCAGAGGCTGAGGTGCTGAGAGGGCTTCCCTTGTGGCTGAGTGCAGAGCACCCCTAAAGGTGGTGACAGGGAGTGCTATGCCCAAAGAAGCAGGGGTCGCTAGCTGCGACAGACTGAGTGATGGGATGTCTGTTGGATGTCGGCTGGATGAGCAGGATGCACTGCTGGGCAGGGGTCCATCAGATGTACCAGATGAGAATTGGCCAAAGATAGTGGGGTGTTTTATACCTTAATCCAGTGAATGCATTAAGATAAAACAAAAATCACTATTGACTTTAAAACAACTTTATGATCTGTTTATCTTCAGACTTTAAGGTGCTAGGTGCTAAGGTACTGTGGGTATAGCGGTGACCGGTAAATGAGGAGCGCAGGGGAGGAGGGCTGCTTTGACATGTTGAAAGTTGGTTAAATATATATATATATATATATATATATATATATATATTGAGGTGAAGTGGTTTAGTTGTACTAGTCTATTCCAGTGTTGTTCATGTTGTCATTTATTCAAAAATGAGAGGAATGGAAACTGTATTTCATTCATATCTTGTGTGTGTGGGGCGTCAAACTAATTGGTGTCTATTGGGTTTGTAGACTTTTGAAGAGCATGTGATTTAAGGCTGAGCTCTGTTTGGCTTTTTTCAGATTTTCCTCAGGGCACAGAGCACTGCGTCCTGAGCCCTCCCACTTTTGATTTTGGCGAATCAATTTTGTCTTTGTGTTTTTTGTTTAATGTGATTGGACTGTTGTCTGCGAGTCTCATTCCCGCTCAGCAGATTGTCGTTTGGCTCGCAGGTGCTGGTCAATGTGGAGGCAGGCGAGGTGTCTCGAGGTGAAGGAAGGTTCAGTTTTGTCTTTGCAGCAGTGCCCCTTCACTTGGCATTCAGGTAAGGAGTGGGGGAGGGTGGGAGAGCTTGGACACAGCTTGCAGATTCAGTAGCAGTCGGGTAGTCGTGTGAGGGATTGCCTTGATTGCGTGGCTCATACTGATAGTACTGCTGTAGGGATGATACTGATAAGGCTACTGTGGTGAGTGGGCCCACAATGAGCTTGGATTCACTGATTCACAAAGAGACAGTACAGCACATTCCCCTTACACACAAAAAAATAACCTCTCTGGACAGAAATTTACAGACCATTTACAAATGCTTGAAATCTAATTAACTTCTGAACCCTCTAGAGCCATATACCCCAATAGAACACATAAACCATCAACTATAAAGTAAGAAAGCATCTTCAAAGCCTCAAACAGTATTACAATAAAGGTAATAAAATAATTACACCTATGACAAACAAACTAGTGCTAGCCATATACGTAGCAATATGATTGTATGATAGTAATCAATAGTAGTAAAGTACTGAACCTGATGAAAATCATGTTTGAACCAAAGTTCTGTAGTGTCAGACAATCATTTTTTAAAGGATCTTTTTCATTGATTGATTCTCTGATAGATTCACCATTAATAATGCCAATGCCATGTATGGCCATCATAAGAGATAGCTCAGCTATTTTGTAATAACTGCAATAACATCTACACATGCTTACATAAATAATATATAAAGAAAGAATCTAATTTCTATCAGAACATAGTGGAGTATTTATAAAAGTCTTGTTTATTTCAGAAACATTTATCTGTTTGGATTCACCCAGAATTACTATATATTTACTGTAATAATTCACAGCATGTGTAAACGAAAAACTGATAAGCCAGGAATGTTGTACTTCACAAATGTCAGTAAATGTGAAATAATGGAAGGCACCAGGTGAGCAACTAATAGAAACATAGCAACATAGAAAAGTGATGGCAGAAAAGAGACCAATAAATATATTCTATGTGTGTAACTTTACAGTGAAATACTGTTTAAAGAGCTTACAGTCTATACTATACCCATAAGGGTATAGTATATCAAAGAATTCAATCCAGATAAAAGCTTGCAAAACCACAATTGCTGTCCTCTAGAATTCACAATCTAATATAAAACAATATAATGTAAGCATCACTCATAGAAACTTGCAATCAAATGTTCCAATCCCTGTCTTTTAGAAATGACAATTTAATCTAGCAAGGGAAATTCTGCTGAAAGCCTAAACTCTAATCAGATTCAGAGTCATGCCCATTAGGGCCTATGATCTGGTATAAAGTAACTGCAATTTCCCGCTTCCCATGCTACCAACAAATTGCTGCAGACATCCTAATCAGAGGAATGATGCCTGTAAAAGGCTCCCAATTAAACTTGGCAAAGAAAATCTTTGCTTGTAACAGCATACATGTAATAAGTAATATCCTTCCTTTAGAGCTTAGGATCAGCAAAAAATATGTACTTACCTCTGTTTCTCACAACAAGTCCAGAGATAACTAAAAAACTGAGCTGATGTATTTTTATATATCAATATTAAGTACTGGAGTTACTTCTTGATATCGACCAATCGGGGTTGAACGTGTTATGAAAGACTGATTTGTATATCCATAACACTCAAGCATGCATTGAGAGGGGTTCTTTGGGAGGGGTCCCTTTCCCAAAGCACAGATCCCCCAATGCTAACAGTCACCAGACTCTTATACATCCCTGGTGCCCAGAAAGAGGTTCCTGTAAGGCAGTGGTTCTCAAATCCTGTCCTCATGACCCACTCACAGGCCAGGTTTGCAAGATAACTGAAATACAACAAAGGTGATATAATTTGCTGTTCAGTGGTTGCAGTATTCTAGTCTGCATCTCCCCAAGGTAATGCTTAAAATCTGGCCTGTTAGTGGGTCCTGAGTACAGCGGTTGTGAATCACTGCTGTAAGGGATGTACAGTGCCTTGCGAAAGTATTCGGCCCCCTTGAACTTTGCGACCTTTTGCCATATTTCAGGCTTCAAACATAAAGATATAAAACTGTAATTTTTTGTGATGAATCAACAACAAGTTGGACACATTAATGAAGTGGAACGAAATTTATTGGATATTTCAAACTTTGTTAACAAATAAAAAACTGAAAAATTGGGCGTGCAAACTTATTTAGCCCCTTTACTTTCAGTGCAGCAAACTCTCTCCAGAAGTTCAGTGAGGATCTCTGAATGATCCAATGTTGACCTAAATGACTAATGATGATAAATAGAATCCACCTGTGTGTAATCAAGTCTCTGTATAAATGCACCTGCACTGTGATAGTCTCAGAGGTCCGTTTAAAGCGCAGAGAGCATCATGAAGAACAAGGAACACACCAGGCAGGTCCGAGATACTGTTGTGGAAACGTTTAAAGCCGGATTTGGATACAAAAAGATTTCCCAAGCTTTAAACATCCCAAGGAGCACTGTGCAAGCAATAATATTGAAATGGAAGGAGTATCAGACCACTGCAAATCTACGAAGACCTGGCCGTCCCTCTAAATTTTCAGATCATACAAGGAGAAGACTGATCAGAGATGCAGCCAAGAGGCCCATGATCACTCTGGATGAACTGAAGAGATCTACAGCTGAGGTGGGAGACTCTGTCCATTGGACAACAATCAGTCGTATACTGCACAAATCTGGCCTTTATGAAAGAGTGGCAAGAAGAAAGCCATTTCTTAAAGATATCCATAAAAAGTGTTGTTTAAAGTTTGCCACAAACCACCTGGGAGACACACCAAACATGTGGAAGAAGGTGCTCTGGTCAGATGAACCCAAAATCGAACTTTTTGGCAACAATGCAAAACGTTATGTTTGGCGTAAAAGCAACACAGCTTATCACCCTGAACATACAATCCCCACTGTCAAACATGGTGGTGGCAGCATCATGGTTTGGGCCTGCTTTTCTTCAGCAGGGACAGGGAAGATGGTTAAAATTGATGGGAAGATGGATGGAGCCAAATACAGGACCATTCTGGAAGAAAACCTGATGGAGTCTGCAAAAGACCTGAGACTGGGACGGAGATGTGTTTTCCAACAAGACAATGATCCAAAACATAAAGCAAAATCTACAATGCAATGGTTCACAAATAAACATATCCAGGTGTTAGAATGGCCAAGTCAAAGTCCAGACCTGAATCCAATCGAGAATCTGTGGAAAGAACTGAAAACTGCTGTTCACAAACGCTCTCCATCCAACCTCACTGAGCTCGAGCTGTTTTGCAAGGAGGAATGGGCAAAAATTTCAGTCTCTCGGTGTGCAAAACTAATAGAGACATACCCCAAGCGACTTACAGCTGTAATCGCAGCAAAAGGTGGCGCTACAAAGTATTAACGTAAGGGGGCTGAATAATTTTGCGCGCCCAATTTTTCAATTTTTTACTTGTTAACAGAGTTTGAAATATCCAATAAATTTCGTTCCACTTCATGATTGTGTCCCACTTGTTGTTGATTCTTCAAAAAAAATTACAGTTTTATATCTTTGTGTTTGAAGCCTGAAATGTGGCAAAATGTCGCAAAGTTCAAGGGGGCCGATTACTTTCACAAGGCACTGTATGTACCACCTACCTGCCCCTTTATGGTTACTTATTCATCCTCTCCAAGGAATTGGTTTTATTGGCCCCCAACCAATCCACCAGTGCATGCAAGTAAGCAAACATTTTGAAAAGGCACAACACACAATAAAAAATACATTTTTTGTAAAATTTACCTTTTTGGATTCCAGGTGTCCTGCAGCATTCAATCCTGATCCCCCAGATCAGAGCGGGTCAGAGAAATAAAATCCCATTTTAGCACTATCAGTCTTTCTGCCACTGGCACAGATTATGTACTCAGGGTACTCTGGCAATGAAGTTCCCTGTGACATCATTGCCCATATTTGCCAGCTTGCCAGCTTGCCAGCATTCGCTATATTGAAACTGTGTCTATATTGTTTCAGCACCAAGGACAGCAAATTTCAGTAGATCCTATGATTTATCATAATTTGCACAAAAGATTTCCACACAAATTTGTCTAAACATGGAAATAGGTGCTGCTGTGCTACCAAGATTTGCCATTCCTGTACTAACAAGAATTTCCCAGTAAATACCACATAATACCTAAAGGTGTATTCATAAAAAAATGCTTCCTCATGTATAAGTGTCAGAGGAATTTCCTACAACATCTAATGGTCAAATGTCATATTTTCTTTTTAAATCAATAAAAATAGTTTTCCAACACAGGAAATAGCCCAGTAGCATTTGTTTTTTTGCCCCATTCACACGGAAGTGCATGCCCTTTTGTTTGACAAATTGTTATGCACAGTTTTTAAAATAGACTGAATTTGATCAGAAGATAACGGGCAAATCCTGGCCAATTATATGTTGGCAAATATACATATTTCTCCACTAGACAAATTTTCCTTGTGGATATTTATTAAATATACACAGATTCACTATTAGGCCCCATGAACACAGAGCATTTAGCCCTGAGGCATGAGGCTCCAATATTTAGGTGTGGGGGAAAGGCACAGTTGCACAGGACTGGCACTTCCATAAGCTTAAGCAGCTGCCTTACGGCACCAGGATATGGGGGGGGGGGATGGGTAAAAATGTCTCACTGTCCCCCACACTGCTTCCCTCCTGTCCCATTGCCTACAATGGTGGGTGTGGCTGGAGGACGGTGTGGGGGGATGCTGGATGGATGGGAGGGGGGGCGTCAAAATGCACTTTCGCCTAGGTAGACAAAAAATCCTTGCACCAGCCCTGCAGGTGCACCATCAAGCCCTGCTGTCAGCAGATTGATAAACTCTATGATAGGCTGATAGCTACCGTGGCTGGATGGGGTTGTACAGTGTGCTGAACAGTACTAATGTTTAAGGCAGTATGCATCCAGGACTGTATGTCCTCCTGAACACTAACTTCTTCATTCTAACTAAAAATGTTTTGGCTTTACATGCATTTCACATCACATAATATATGATGTTTGTTTTTGTAAAAACAAAAATCTTCTTTCTGGTATATTAATGCAATAGCTCTAAATATGTGATAACATATATTAATTGCTTCTGGGGTTCCGGGGTTAGTTTCTTCAAGTTCATGTCCCAAATTTTCACCCAGAAAACCAGCTAAAGCGGTTGGTTAATGTGTTCAGTTACAGTGTGGCTGCTTACATTTTGGAATGGTGGATCTGACACAACACTTGATTTGGTGAACTGACATTAGTTCAGTATATGCCTTGAGTGAGTCAGGGCTTATAGTATGTGGGTCTACCTCCAAGGTGTCAGTTTGAAAACCTTACAAGACACTTCGAATAAATAACAACATTGTGAATTTAACTGGTAATCGCTTCAATATCCAGCTTCCAACATGCCACTACCTACACCACAGAGTTTGTCTTTGACTGAAACAACAGAATACTAGAGTGCTCTGACCTAGCATAGTAAATTGGAGAATATTATATTTTAGTAAAAAAAGGTTTAGGTTTAGTAGCTTCCCAGGCATTTTCTGAAATGACTTATATTAGCAACACTAATCTCTAGATGGCAGTAGCTGACTATGGAAATACTGCCAAAGTTCTATGTTGCAGAAGTTCAACGCTGAAATTGAGTTTATCAAACTATTTTAACAGGATAATTGGAATTTTGTTCTCTGCAGACATATGTAGAGATAATTTTGCTGTTCTGCAACCTTTTTTCCATCAGGACAACACAAATGTGTAGGTTATCAAATTCCATTTCTTAGATATTTTTAACACAACATCCAAACCCAACTGCACATATGTACTTCTATATATAGGTAATGTGTACTAAAATAGTTTTAATTTAATAACGCGTTAATGAAAATATGTCCAACTCAATAAAATGAAGAATTAATATTCTATGTACATATATGAAGTGTTTAAGAATACAGATCACATTTAAATACAAATGAAAGCATATTTAATATGGAGGGTCAAATGTGATGATTTTCAAATTTCAAACAGACAAGAATTAACCAGAAACGACATTTTAAATATGGAAATGTAAACTAAAGCCCCATTGGCTGCTATGAACCACTACATTTTATAAATCATTGCTCTGCTTTATCGAATAAACCCAATATAGTCATTGTAATCTAGGAAAATTTCTACATGTACAGATGATGTACAGTGGGAAAAAATAATTATTTGATCCCCTGCAGATTTTGTAAGTTTGTCCATTTACAAAGAAATGTAGAGTCTATAATTTTTTTTTTTTTTTTTTTTTTTTTTATCAAAGGTGTATTTTAAGTGATAGAGACAGAATATCAACCAAAAAATCTTTAACCTCCTTAGCGGTAATCCCGAGCGTGACTCGGGGTTGGTTTTTCATATCAGGAACGGTAACCCCGAGTCACGCTCGGGGTGGATTGCAGAGAGCGCAGCGGTGTTCTCTTACCTTATCCTGGCGATCCAGCGATGATCTCTCATTGCTGTGACCGCCAGCCGAGAGTCCCGCCGCTCCTCCGTCGGTCTCCGTCGGTCTGATCACTTCCTAGTTCCGTTCCCTGCAGCAGCAATGCTGCATGGGAGCGGAACTAGGGAGGGAAATTCAAAAAAAAAAAAAAAACGTTGCACAAAACACATTTTATATATATATATATATATATATATATATATATATATATATATATATATATATATATGCATATACATGCATATATATATATATATGCATATATATATATATATATATATATATATATATATATATGCATATATATATGTATATATATATATATATATATATTTATATATATATATATATATATATGCATGCATATATATATATATATATATATATATATATATATATATATATATATATGCATATATATATATATATGTATGCATATATATATGTATATATATATATATATATGCACACACACATATATCTATATATAATATATAATGCATGAATTATAATCTAATCAATAATATAATTTTATTATATATATTATATATTAAATAATAAAATAATATTATTGATTCGATTATAATTCACGTGTTTGTGTTTCAAATTTATCACATCTGTGATGTCTACTAGACTCTTGTTTTGGTTAGGTTTAAGTCAGTAATTACTAAGACTTGTAGGCCTATAATACATAACGCCAAATTTCCATGAAAAGAATTGTACCGCTTTTGGTATGTAATTCCTGACATAATCATACCGCCAGGGAGGTTAAAAAAAAAAAAACGCATTATACAAATGTTATAATTTGAGTTGCAGTTCAGTGAGCAAAATAAGTATTTGATCCCCAAACAAAACATGACTTAGTACTTGGTGGACAAACCCTTGTTGGCAAGCACAGAGGTAATAATAGAGATGGGCTTGATGTTCGAGTCAAACGTAAGTTCGTTGAACACACGAACAACCGGGGCGCTCGACAGGAATATCGCCCGCCGATGAGTGCCCCATAATGCACTGCACGATTGCAGTGCATTAAGTACTTGTAATTGGCCAAAGCATGCACCTGACCTGTATTATTTAGCCAATCACAGCACAATGCCTTGTCTGAGCCATGATTGGCCAAAGGTAGGGTGCCTTTAGCCAATTATGGCTGAAGAGCTAAGTCCACAACCCCCGCTATATAAGGCTGCTGCTTACACGGCAGCCGTATATAGCATGTTACAATAGAGATTAGGTAGGTATTTAGTGGATAGTGTGTTGAGATAGTTTAGTGCAGTCAGTGTAGTGTACAGGCATACCCCCCTTTTAAAATGTATAGATATGTTGTAGTCCTGGGTCTACTCTCGGTGCTCCCCAAGTTTTGTGTCCCTGTTACTTATAGTTTGTGAGCAGTGCCATGCCAAGCTGTCCAATAATTCCCATAGATGCCATTGAGCGCTGAAGGCTGAAAATTAGTCTAGGCAGGAAAGGGGTGAAAGTGCCCTGTATTTAAGTGGTTAAGGGGAACCCTTTGACAAAATTTAAAACAAAACGGCATGGGGTCAACCCCAAAATCTATACCAACCCCTTTGGGTCTAGTATAAATTTTAGGGGGAACTCCATGCCAAAAAAAAAAAAAATGGCGTGCCCCCCCCCCCCCCAAAAGCCATACCAGGCCCTTTGGGGCAGTTTTTGACGAGTCCTTTCTTAAAAGAAAAAAAAAATAGTGTCCCTCAATGTAAATCCATTTGTCAATCACAATGCCGCCGTCCCGAAGCCATTCTTCAGCTTTGATAGCTGTTTTATAGGCAAGGAACGGGACTCCCCAGTTACGTCACCTGGTGGAACCACCCCTTTCTGACATCACTTAGGGGGCCGGGATCTAGGGGCGCGCTTTTTAAAGCGGGCTTCCAGTTTCCGATAAGCCCACCACCCACAGACCCCCACAACCACAGCCCAGGGTTGTCACGAAGAGGCCCTTTTCCTCATCAACATGGGAACAAGGTGCTTTGGGATGCAACCCAAAGCACCCTCCCCAAGTTGAGGGCAAGCGGCCTGGTATGGTTCAGGAGGGGAAAGGGGCGCTCGTTCATCCCCTATCCTGGCCTGCCAGGCTGCATGCTTTAGTAAGGGTCTGGTATGGATTTTAGGGGGGACCCCACGCTGTTTTTTTTTTTCAATTTTGGCGTGGAGTTCCCCTAAAATCTGTACCTAACCCAAAGGGCCTAGTATGGATTTTTGGGGGGCCCAAGCCATTTTTTTTTAATTTTGGTGTGGAGTTCCCCTAAAATCTATATCAGGGCCTGGCATTGACTCGGGGGACTCCACGCTGTTTTTTTTCATGTTATTTTTATCTGTTTTGCCGGGAGCTGACAATACATTACAGCCGCGAGCAAGTTTAAATTACATTTTTTCCTTTAGAAATAGGAATTTTTCATTTTTATTGTTTCACTTTCAGCATTTTTAAAATCACTGCTCCTGTAAAACCAATCGTTTTAAAAACTTTTTTTTTGCATTAATACATGTCCCCCAGGGCAGTACCCGGGTCCTCGTGCACTTTTTATGGCAATAACTCTCATATAAGCCTTTAAAATTAGGGCTTTTGATTTTTCATGTTCGTGTCCCAAAGACTTTAGTAGTGTCCGCATGTTCGCTAGACCTTTTTCCATGTTTGAGATGTTGTTCTGGTGCGAACCAAAACTTTTCTAAAGGATTAAGGTCTGGAGACTGGCTAGGCCACTCATGACCTTAATGTGCTTCTTCTTGAGCCACTCCTATTGTTGCCTTGGCGGTATGTTTTGGGTCATGCTGGCAGAGCCATCCATGACCCATCTTCTGTGTTCTGGCTGAGGGAAGAATGCTGTCATCCAAGATTTTACAGTACATGGATCCGTCCATTGGCCACTCAATGCGGCAAAGTTGGCCTGTACATTTAGCAGAGAAACAGCCCCAAAGCATAATATTTACACCTCTGTGTTTAACTATAGGGATGGTGTTCTTAGGGTCATAGTCAGAATTTTTCTTCTTTCTTCCTCCAAACATGGCAAGTCCCCCTCCTTAAGAAGGTACAGTCATGTCAATGAACATCTAAATGATTCAGAGAAAGATTGAGAGAAATTGCTGTGGTTAGATGATTCCAAAATTGAGCTCTTTGGCATTAACTTGACTCATGTGTTTGGACTCATGTGTTTGGACAATGGACAGGGCCATGTATTGTAAAATCTTGGATGAGAACCTTCATCCACGACCCACAGAAGATGGGTCGTGGATGCCTCTTTCAGCATGACAATGACCAAAAAACACCACTAAGGAAACAAAGGAGGCACATTAAGGTCATGAAGTGGCCTATTCTTCCTCCAAACACAGCGAGTCCCCTTCCTCAAGAAGGCAGATGTACAGTCATACCAATGAACATCTAAATGATTCAGAGAAGGATTGGAAGAAAGTCCTGTGGTCAGATGAGACCAAAATGAGCTCTTTGGCATTAACTCAACTCGCCGTGTTTGGAGGAAGAAAAATGCTGACTATGACCTTGAGAACATCATCCCCGCAGTCAACCATGGAAGTGTAAACATTATGCTTTGGGGCTGTTTATCTGCTGACTTTGCCACATTGAGGGGTCAATGGACAGGGCCAAGTATTGTAAAATCTTGGATGAGAACCTTCTTCCCTCAGCCAGAATACAGGAGATGGGTTGTGGAAGCATGACAATGACCCAAAACATACCTCCAAGGCAACAGAGGAGTGGCTCAAGAAGAAGCACATTAAGGTCATGGAGTGGTCTAGTCCGTTTCTAGACCTTAATCCTATAGAAAATTGATGCAGGGAGCTGAACTTTTGAGTTGCCAAGAGACAGCCAAGAGACCTTAAGAATTTTGAGTTGCCAAGAGACAACCAAGAGACCTTAAGAATTTAGAGAAGATCTGTAAAGAATAGTGGATCAAAATCCCTCCAGAGATGTGTGCAAACCTGGTCACCAACTACAAGAAACATCCAACCTCTGTGCTTGCCAACAAGGGTTTTTCCATCAAGTACTAAGTCATATTTTGCTTGGAGATCAAATACTTTTTTTACTCACTGAACTGCAACGTAATTTATAGCATTTGTTTTATGTGTTTTTTTTCTGGATTTTTGGTTGATATTCCGTCTATCTCATTTAAAATACATCTATTATAAAAAATATAGACCCTTCATTTCTTTGTAAGTGGGCAAACTTAGAAAATCTGCAGGGGATCAAATTATTATTTTCCCACTGTAGTTGCTTCTGCATTCATAGCTTTGGATAAAGCCTGGGTGGCAGCACCTTGTGCATTTACAGTGTGGTACTTGGGGACTCAGATGCCTCCCTATGCACAGAATGAAAACAGACACTACACAATCTCATATTCGGGGGCAACACCTAATGACTGAGAACACCCAAAACTCCCAGGTGGATCAGAACATAGTCAGAAATTATGACAGGGGGATCTCACTGGTTAGTTATTCAAAACATATATGAAGCAGATGGCTGACTTGCACACCTACAATATAAAATGTTTATCAAATAATAAATGTACACCGAATATTACATTTAGTGGGCTGTTCACCCGGCTTCTCGTAATTACAACCATTTTTGTAACTAGACTGAATCCTAAGTAAACTATTCTTGTTGAGTGTTGTTGTGTGTATACCTTAGCATAACATTAGCTGATTGTACAATGTGCTTTGAAAGTTATATCTGTGGAACTGGTTTTGTAGAGAATGACAGGTGTAGGAGCGTGGGACATGGTCCTCCATCTTTAGTACCCATTTAGTATCCATTTTGTATATCTATGTGTTTAAACTCCATTCTGCATGTATCTCGCAATTGACATTATAAGCATGTTCTAATTATAATATCATGTTTCCTGTAGAATATTGTCGCCTTATAGTTTAGTTCCTCTTTATGAGGATGAGATCAGAAATGTCTAAGCTTTCTTTATTAACCAATAGAATCTACTTAATACATCAATGCCTGTAAATGGAGCGTGTTTCCTATAGCTCGAAATTGATTAGTTTATACCCCCTTATAAGGAATGTACCCTAGACACCCCCCCTTTTACTGTACATCCTGTATTCTTTGTATAAAGATCTCTGGATATGTATTAAACAGACGAGAAGTCCTTTGTACCACACGCAGACTACTTGATTTTATTCCAGTGGCAAAGGACTCTTCCGGAGGCTCCGCTCTTACATAGAACAGATTAGACTTAACTATAGTGGGGATGGGATTGACCAAATCACTAACAACAGGCTTCTAAGGAGAGAACCCAGAAGTAGCTTCTCCATTTGTGCTTTACTTTTTCAAAAAAAGTAGCGATGTAGGATAGATTGGCCAATCATTTTACTCATCTTTATGTTTATTTTAGCTTCAGTTATTCCCCTTGCCCTAAACAACTAGTTATTTTTAGGCTATCAAGTAAATCTGCCAGATAACCAAACTTTGTTTGAATTGTTAATATCTGGAACTAATGCACATGCTCAGTGCCAAGGTTTGTACACTGTATGAAAACAAATTTTCAACATTTTTATAGGTGAAGTATTTCTGCTTTCTGAAATGACTGAAAAGATTCACATTGTTGGAGAAATACATATAAACACACCTGCAACATCAGGTGTCACCTAGATGCTTTGTGCATACTCCAGTAGATGTACCAAAGTGCAAGTGAAAGCAAACATTCTGCTAAGCATTTTTCCTATTGAGCCATCTGACTCAATATCCCCTTTTAAACCCAGCATCCAGAGTGCATGTTTAATACCTACATGTACCGGGTCTTACAGATTATTCCTATATACTACAAGGACAGGTAGGAGAAGTGAGGTACGATAGTATTCGGAGTTCTTCAATTACTTTAGGCAACAATTTTTTATTCTTTTTTGTTAATGCTGAAACGAAGCTGGCAAAATAAAAAAATTAGCTGCGTTAAGCATAAATCCCTCATCCCAATACATTGGAATACAAAAGTGGTTCCCACGACAAAAGACTGGCTGGCCAGGGTTGGCTACATATATGAGATGGAGGAGACTTTGGCTATAAAACTGGAGAGAAACGATATCTTTCAAAAAATGTGGTCCCACTGGCAAACATTTACGGTCTCATCAGAGTACAAAGACCTTATGGCAGCTCAATAAGACTTGATAGGTCATTCACTCAAACCTGGACACGTTAACAACTTTTACCCCACCCCTACCCCACACCCTATTCCCTTCCCACCCCGTCCCATTTCTTCTAATATCTCTTCTTCTCACTCCTTTATATCCTTCATTTCTAATCTTTCTTTTTCTTCCCTTTTTATATTCTCTCTTTGTTATATGGACGAGCCACGCCATGTGACTCGTCTGCTTGATAATATCACGACAGTAACCGATTTACACTCCTCTTTATAGACTATATACTTATAAAGTGTATACATCTGGAAATTTATATGCAAGTTTGTTTTCATTTATGCATCTCACACCTTCTCATTGAGACTGGATTGTAGATGCCGTATGTGAATGTTCATCAGTCTTTCCTGAATGTTACTGAACAAAATGTCTAAACTTAACATGCACTTTACTATTGTAATGCATACTTTTACTTGTTTGTTCATTTTCACGAATAAAAGTTTTATATTGAGAAAAAAAAAAAAAAAAATTATCAGGGATGGCATAAACAAAACATATATTGGAAGAATCAGTCTGCATAAAAAAGTGTAGAATATCTGTGTGTGTGTTTTAATGTGTTATGTTAAACCTATATTACTACTATATCAAGCTGCCCTGTACTGATAGCATATTGAACCCCCCTACCAATGCCCTCACTTAGGGCTCAGGTATCCATATCTTAAGCAGTCAGACATTTCCACAGCGCTCCAAACAACCACCTTCACACTCCTGAGCAAAGTTGTTAATTGAAGCACTGTGCAGTGGGAGTGTTGGGCTTACCACCGGAGGATTTTGCTGTCTTATGTCCAGGCCACTTTTTGCGATTCGGCACTGTGCGAATTTAACTGACAATTGCGCGGTTGTGCGATGCCGTACCCAAACAAAATTTACGTCCTTTTTTTCCCACAAACAGAGCTTTCTTTTGGTGGTATTTTATCACCTGTGCGATTTTTACTTTTTGCGCTATAAACGAAAAAAGAGCATAAATTTTGAAAAAATAACAATATTTTTCACATTTTTTTATATGAAATTCCCCCCCCCCCAAAAAAAAATGTAAAAATCAAATTTTTTAAAATTTTTGGCCAATTTGTTTTCTGCTACCTATGTTTGGTAAAAGAAAATCACAATAAGCGTATTTTGATTGGTTTGAGCAAAAGTTATTGCGTTTACTAACTAAGGGAAAGATTTCTGTCATTTTTAACGAGTAATGGCGGCGATCTGCGATTTTTTTTGCGGGACTGCGACATTGCGGCAGACAGATCGGACCCTTGGCTGACATTTTTGACACTTTTGGGGGTACCAGTGACATTACTACAGTAATCAATGCTATAAATATGCACTGTTACTGTAAAAATGACACTGGCAGGGAAGGGGTTAATTTTATTGGAGAGGGAGGGGTTAATGTATGCCTGGTGCTTACTAACGTGTGTGGGGGGAGGTGACTGAGTGACACAGGGACAGATCGCAGGTTCAGCTATGCTGAACCCTGCAATCTGTCACTGTCTGTCACTTAGGAGATCCGTCCGCTTTGTTTACACAAGCGGGCGGATCTCCAAACTCGATTCCCCGACGATCGGGGAAGAGCGGCGGTGATCACCGCCGCTCCTCCCCTGGCCTGACTCCTGCTGTGACTGAATACAGCGGGAGCGAGCCTCCGGCGGTAGCGGCGGGAGCGAACCACCGGCGGCACGCATGCGCCGCCCACAAGGGGAGGAGTCCAGTGACGTAGGTCTACGTCGCTGGACGAGAACGAAACACTTTGCCGCAGTAGAGCTCGAGTGAGCGGTCGGCAAGTGGTTAACACAACTGAAAAATATATATTAAGACCTTAGGATAGCAGCTGTCCTGGAAGCCCTGAAACCTTTTGTGCTATTTTGCAACTCTTTAATTTATTATAGAAATTCAAGCTTCCATCTATCCTTCCTACCAAAATAAAAGTGATGGTGGTATGCCTGGTCAGTTGTAAGGCAAACAAGGAAGAAAAGGTTATGGTGGAGTTTAAGTTTCCATGGAAAGATTAATATTCTTATAATAGAATACTTCTCAGTTTGATGCTGTTGGAGCCGCAAGTATATTTTCAAAGCACCTGAAGGTGTCATCTATGCGCTTTCTGCTTTAGTTTTGTTGTGGTGATGATGATACCCTCATTTGAAAGTAAAATTTCACTTATAGACACAGCCCTTGAACAAACTTTTATATAAGTGAACTTTTACAGCTTTTTGCAGAAAAAATGTAATGAAAGTTGTCAGAATTAAGATCAGAGATAAAGATAAAATACAGTGAAAGCATGGTAAAAAAAGAACTATATTTTACAACAAGATAATTAGACTGTTAATTTATGAGACACTAGCATATTATAAGGATTTCAATAGTTTGCTTTTGGCAATATATTCAAATACCACTTCTAGTTTAATAGTCATTTACCTTAGGACAGAGCTTTAAAGGAAAATTTCAAAGGATGTGCTAGGTCTGCAAAAACGGTTCCTTTAATTATTACATTTTTAATTCATGGTAAAACTCTTCAAGAAGAAAACGCATGCAGAAAAAAATGTTAATTTTTTGAATAATTTTAAGGACTTATCATCTGCATACAACTGCAAATTTAAAGGAAACGTGTAATGGCAGAAACATGGGAGCTGCCATTGCTGACTTATTTATTACAGTGCATTCTACAAGTCTCTATAAGTCTGCTACAATTTATATGCTTCCTTGATTCTTGATAAATCACTGATCTGGTACAAGCATGTTGGGATAGCTGACAAACACAAACACCACCATATGGCCAAAAGTATGTGGTTATCTGACGATCAGGCCTATTGTACAGTCAAAAGTATGAGGACACTCATCTGACTTTGTTCAGGTTTTTCCAATGAAGGGTACTGTGAAAGCTGAACTCCAGGGAAATAAAAAAAATGACATTTGCAGTGGGAATTTCCCCACATTGCTAGGGTTAAAGGCTTGTTTTTGCCTAGGGTTCCATTAAAAATAGGTCCTACTTACCTTAATGTTATCCTCCTCACTGCGATTGGTCCCTTCTTTGGTGCTCCATCCTTTGTTTGCACTCTGGCATCATCATTTACAATGTAGAACCAACAGTTCTGTATTGTAATTGGGAATACCAAGGACTCATCCACAAGGGAAGGGGAATATGCTGAGTGAGTGATAAGGTAATGTGATGAGGCCCTGCCACAATGTGAGTTTAGTAGATATACATAGGAATAACACAAGATTCCCAAGGTTCCAGTTTGAGCAGCTCTGGTGTGTTTGTTATGGGCAAAAAGGGCTGTGTTTTGGGATTTCTCTGAGTTTTGTAGTCCCAGATCAGAGCCTTGAGTTTTAAGGTTCTAAATTGTCTTAGGTGGGATAGAACCTATAATCCTGTGTCCGGTTCTTACTAGAAGCCACCAGGTTGTGTGTATGTCCAAGTTCCTCTTCCCCGTTACAAGCCATACCTGATGAGAGCTCAGGGCAGTTCTTGCCATTTGTGCAAAGAGCCCTTTCAGGGGAGTTGTGTGTTTCTGAAAGAGATGGCACATACCCCTTGGTGGAGAGACTCCTTGCCACTGGACAGTGAAAGTCAAGACAGTTCCTTGGGTCGGGGAGACCAGAACAAAGTCTGAGAGGCAAAGAAAACTGAGGGGCTGGAGGGAGTCCAGGAAGTCTCTGGTATAGTGACCAAGCTCAGGGGGCTGGAGAACCGTATTTTAGAAGCCAGGAGGAGACCTGTGCTGTCAAGTGCTGCAATCTACAAGGCTGAGCGAGCCTGAAGACTTGGTTGTCTCCATAGCCATGTGTGCAGGCATTTTCAACAGTTCATGTTTTTTTGACGATGAAGAAGCCCTGTATGAGAATCTATAGACTATTAGTCTACTGACTTTTCTTTGTTTTTCAATAAAGTGGGCTGCAAAGCCTTTAAAAAACAGTTCAGACTGATGCGAAGCAAGCTCACTAAAAATGCAGACTAATCACCCCATATCACACATGGTGTCCAGATGTGGGCAAATCCAGGTGGAATCCAGGTCTAAGCTAGCACGGTGAGTTTGTGTCAGAAACTGTTAGCACAGTCAAGCAAAGGGCATTGCATGGTGCAGACAGTGTAGAGAACAGAGAAAAAAACTTTTATGGCAGTGTTTGAGACTGCTGGAGAATAGTGCAGGTGGTACCTGGCAGCAGTGACCATGCCTGAAGTGAAGAACATTACTAAAAAAGAGAAACGAGCCATTGCATAGTTCAGTGCATAAACCAATGGTGGTGATAAAACAGGAGATGATAGCTGCTATCCATGGTAACAAAGAAGAAATTGAAGCAACTGACTTTATACAGCCCATTCAATCCACCAATTATATCGAAGGCCTTCTGGTGGAGTTTGAGAAAGTTGCTGGGAGGAAGGCATGGCCAAGAATTTGCTGGTCAAAGCTGCTGCAATCTGTTTTGTGGATGCTGAAGAAAATAACACTCCTAAGGTCTAGGGCCTGGATTTGTCCAGATTTGTGTACATTTGCTATCACCCCTGGCAATGGTGAAAAAGGTTCCAGGAGCCCTCAGTGATGCTGTGTAGTGTTAAGTTTTGGAGCCGCTCAAGTGGGAAAGAGTGCTCCTTTAACTATTTCCTGCCCTTAGGATGTACCTGTGTGTTCTCAGGTTAAAGTGGATATACCAGGGCCGTGGCTACAACTGCAGTCATGACCATGGTTTACAGTGTTTTCAGCAGCTGATGCTGAATAAAGTAAAAGTGATCTGAGTGGCTACATAGCTGCTAGATCACTTTTACATGTGGCAGAAGGGGTCCCCCTGCTGCCTTCCAGTGACTTTCTGGGCTCTCTTTTTTCACCAGTGGTTCCGCTGGCTTACCGTAGAGATCACTGAGGACTGGAACTTCCTTGACCATCTCTATGGTCTAAGAAACTGGAAGTGATGAGGAGTTTGCCACTTCCCAAGATGTCTCAGTAAAGAGAACCTGTCACTGCCCATGCTTTCACAAGGGATGTTGTTAAAAAGACAGTGTAAAAATTAAAAATATGAATAAAATAAAATAATTGTTACATTTATTTAAAAATTAAAAGCAATCCCGCCCCTTTGCTCAAGTGGGAAGGCCAATACATAGGTCGCACATACATATGTAAATGGTGTTTGCAACGCACATGTGAGGTATTGCCACAAACCTTAAAGCAAAATCAATAATTCTAGCACCAGACCTTCATTATAACTGATTGAAATAATTGAACTAATTGATTGAAAATACAAGCTACAGTATATAACATAAAAAAATTGCGACACGCACCATTTTATTCTCTTGGGCCTCTGCTTAAAAAAATTATAATTATTGAGTTATAGTAATTTTCTAGCCAAAAAAAATGCTGATTTTTTACATGTAGGAGAGAAATGTCAGAATTGGCCGGGGGTTAACAAGTTAGAAAGGAAGGGTTATATGATGAGCAGGTTCCCGCTTATGAAAGGCAGAGACAACCCACAAAAGCTTCTGTTATGTCTATTGGTGATAATGATGCTGATGATAATGAAATATGTACTAATGTTATGTATTTGTTAAAAATGATGATGAAGACAGGATATCTGATGACCAGAGACAGAACCGTAGAGTTACTCATGGAGGCCTTGAAAGGACTCCATGTGTTGAAGCTAGAGATGTCCAGGACAGGTCTGATACTGCTCTAGTGGAACAAACAGTGCCTGCACCATATCGTGAGAGTGTGTGGGTACAGACCAACCTCCCTGTATGTGCCTTAGAGATGAGGGGTTATATCATCAGCCTGCCAAAGCTGACAGTGCAAAGCTGGGTTTGTTGGTAGTTCCCCCAGAGCAAGCTGGTCACAATAGTGCCTTAATTGACGATGTATCATTGCAAGGTGTTATGAGTGAAAATATGTTTTCACAAAATTATGTGTAAAAAAATGACAAATGTTCTGTGTCGGCTGTTAAGTCCTGGGTTCCGTTGGTAACTCCTAGAGCAGGTGATGCAGTGTTGAGGAGCACCCAAGATGGAAGTACAATTGTGATTGGTACAGTTTGGCCAAACAATTGATAGCCATACCAGACATGGCTATTGTGTGTAACAAAGGGGTGGACATGACAGTTACTATGCCCATTGGAAGGATTGCAGAGCAGCTGGTGATTGAGGGTGCATTGGCTCCTATGGAGATTGGGCCTCTCCAGTAAGAAGATCTGGATAAGGGCACAGACATGGAAGAAGTTTTGTCCACAGCCCAACAGACAAATAATGTGGAAGTGGCTCACTGTTGGGGGGATGGGGGGAAATATGGACATGCAACTGACAGAGCTTCGGGGAAGTACCAATCTGTGATGCCGGTTACTACCAGCAAGGTGGAGGTCCCTTTAAAAGTCTTGACCTCGCGCACCTCACAGAGGAGAGATTCCAGGAGCATTGGTCGTTATGGCTATCTTACCCCAAAAGCATTAAAATTTGATTACCATTCTCTTAACGCACTCTGACTCACCCGGATCTGCCCGCCATTGCGATTTAACTCTGCACCAGAGAGGACCATAGTGGCACCCATACTCACATTAATATCACATCTTCTTACCTCTCTAAGCATATTCACTTGATATCGGATATAGACACAGTCTCTCTTTGATTGATTTCTTCTATTCCATTCTCTTTTACTAATACCTGCTCTCCTTATTATTAGTTGTGTTAAAAACTTGTACTTTGCATATTGACTAATCCAAGCTATGTACTTTCATTGCACCAGTTGGCTGATTGCCGCATGTTTATTCCTCTAGAATGTATTGTTCACTTCTTTGTTGACTCGATGTATCAATACTTAAAACCAATAAAATGTTTGAAACGAAAAGTCTTGACCTCTTGAGTTTTCAGTGGATGAGTCGCTCCACATCTTTGATAAGGGAAAAGCTCCTAAAAAAGTCTTGTGTTCAGAGTGTATTAGGATGACAAATATGCCATTGGAGCTGCTTAGACTTGTAAAAACACATTCACTGTATGCCTGGGTGTCTACACTCCAGTCCAACCAGCTGGTACTGTGGAGTACCAATAGGTGGAGCAAAGTAGTACAGGATGTGCTGGCTAACACTGATAACAAATGGTGTTGGTTGCCACGGTTCTAGTTAACTTTTTGGAAAGGGGACTCTCGGTTCCCGTTGAGGGTGCTTCTAAATAAAATATTGGCTCAGATGTAATGCGAATGAGTCTAACCACTTCACACCACAGTAAGCAAAACTGCTTTTTAATGCTCCCCTAGACAAAAACAAGCATTTCACCCTTGCAGTGCAGGGAAAGCTCCACTGCAAGGCTTTTTTTTACATTTCCCCAAAGTCCAGTTGCAACATACAAAGACACTTTAGGCAATTGTGCCCTTCTAAGCCTTTAGCAACAGTTTTCACAGAGACCTGATCTAAACCCTACTGAACACATTTGAGGTAAATTGGAATGCTCATTGTGAGCCATGTCTTCTTTTCTGGCATGAGTACCTACCAAATGCTTTTTTGGGTCAATAGGTCAAAACTCCCAAACACACCTCTCAAAATCTTGTGGGAATTTTTTCCCCAAAAAATGAAGGCTGGACACTGCTATCGTTTATAAAGGTAGAGGTGCTACACATGGTGCTGCTATATGTATTTTCCGATTGTAATAGTGCAATCATCTGTAACTCTTCTCCTAATGACCTCATTCTCCAACCCCCAGAACCAGTATTCCTGCCCATGCACCCCATTGCTCCCATGCTGCACTGCAGCTATTATGGTTGGGGGCAGGAGCTAGGCTGGATCAGAGCTTCTGTCAGCTCTCCAGGCAAAAGGGTTTGAGTAACCTTTAAGTGGTAATACCCACCCTGACTTTTCTTGGCAGAAATGCAGCACCAACTTAAGCACTGGAACTTAGTAGTGGCCATGCTGCAGGCTGAACTAGTAGCAGCATGCCATCAAAAAGTACTGATTATGGTTCATCATTCAGCCTAATTGCAGAATTTTGGCACCATTTGAATAGGTGACCAAAATGGTGAGCCAAAATGAAGCGACAATTAGTGATAAAACCCCTTATTGTCCCTTCTAGAACACACACCCTGTGATCTAATAGATGAGACACTAGCGGCAAACTAGCAGGAGTAAAAGGAGGCTCCTTAAAAACAGCGGTCTCCAAACTGTGTCCCGGAGGTGGACCTTTGCTTGCCTTTATCTTGCCCTTGGAGCAATATTCCACCAACTAACAACAATGATGGGGCACCATTCCCCCTACTGACACCATTAAGGGGACACTATTCTTCTCATTGTTATCACTATGGGACATTATTCTACCCATTAGGACCAATGATTGGGCACAAATGTTGGGGTATTTTCTACTGCCACTGCCCACAGTCCAGTCTGTCTAAAGCCTGAAGGCCAGTAAACTGGCCCTTTGATTAGAAAGTTTGGAGACGCCTGCTTTAGAGGATAGGTTTACCCTTAAGAGCATCCTATATGTCACACCCATTAATTGGGTGTAATGTGTAACATGCTCCAGACCTGCCCCCTGTACCCTCGACTCCCCCCCCCCCCCCACCCTCCACTGTGACAGTGGACAGGGGATCTTTTTCTTGCACCTGTCATATTTTTAAAATAACGCAGCTCTACCCACACAGCAGCATCACTAATTCAGTAATCTGTGAGTGAGAGAACTACAAGTACCATCACCCATTGCAGCTGGTGGCTTGTAGTTCCCAATGAACTGTGAGGGTGCTCGTGAGCACTCTCATAGTTCATTAATAAGCCCTGCAGCTTATAAGCAGTCAGCCCATATTGAAGGTATGGACTGAAACCTGCATCGCTTGTCTGCCGGAATCTGCCATTGCACCCCTGGTCCAGGTGCAATGCTTTGCAGGCTCCTGGGGGGAAAAATAATATATTTCCCCTTTTTACCTACAAAAATATGTGCATTTGTGTTTTTTATCCCAGAAGGTGAACTTAGCCTTTAACTACTGCCTTCATTTTTGTGAGGCATAGGTAGTATGAAGCAGCGGAGGAATAAGAGAACAAGCAGGGTGGGGTGCTGGCAGTGAAAAAGAGGAAATTGGGAAGACTTTAAGACAACCCCAAGAGTTGTGGTGTAAAATTGTTGAGATTGGTACTGTCCTCAGAAACACAGAGGATTCAGGGGCATTTGTTACAGGCAATTCTATGCTGAAAATCGTTTGCAAGGGCCCAAGAGTGCTACTGGGTGGCCACATTATTATATCTCTAATACAAGAGTAATATAGTGGTTCTACTGCCACTATCCCAGAGGGAGCCCAAAACATTGCAGTTTGAGAAGGTGGTGCGTAAGAACCTCTTTGTAGCATTTTCTTATAGTGGCAAGATACCCTCTGATGACCATATGCCTCTGATTCCTGAAAGGAGAAGCAGCTGTGAATTTGGCTGGTCCAGTACTGCTTTTAAGGTTTTTTTAAATATCGCCAGGTATGGCTTCAGCCAGCACTCAGAGGCAACACCCTACTACATGATTCCAGACTAATTTGGACCCAGCGCTAATGCAACATTTACAAAAGGATCCCTTGAGCCTTTGGGTGTCCAGGCTGGACCACTGCTTGGAGTTTGCACAGTACATGGTTGAGCTCACTGTAAAGGTCTGTTTTCACAGCTGGACCTCAGCTGCCACATTTTTAATGATTTCTGTGGAGTAAGCATTCTATGAATTAAGATAAAAAGCCTTCTGTGTGCTGCAGTCCCCCTCAGCCCCCCTAGTACTTACCTGAGTCCCATATCTATCCAGCGATGTCCACGAATGCCTCACCAGTCCGGGACTCTCTCTCCTGATTGCCTGAGAAACAGCAGCAGCGCCATTGACTCCCGCTGCTATCAATCAAAATCAGTTAGCCGAACAGGAGAGAGAGGGGGCGGGGTTGAATGGCAGCTCTGTGTCTGAATGGATACACAGGGCTGCAGCTCGGTTTGGGTGCCCCATAGCAAACTGCTTGCTGTGGGGGCTCTCAACAGGAGCGAGGGGCCAGGAGCTCCAGCTAGGGATCTGAGAAAAAGAGGCTCTGTGCTGCTCTGTGCAAAACCATTACAGGTAAGTATGACATGTTTGGTATTTTATTGAAAAAAACCCCAAGACTTTACTATCACTTTAACATCTTATAAATTTTAAACTTTTTTGTAAGTTAATTTTTGGCATATGTTTTCTTAAATGGTTAATTGGGGGCTACAGGAAGGCACATTTTGTGAAATAGTTGTCCTTGCGTTTGTTGTTCAGTTATATCTGAGCTTCTGTTTTATCAACTTAGAAATTCACTTTATTGTCAAAAGTATTGTGACGCCTAGTGTATAAAGACATAAATGAGTGAGTTTGGCTGGAGAAACTTGACTGGCTTGCACAGAGTCCTGACCTCAACCTGATAGAACACCTTTGGGATAATTAAGAGTGGAGACTGTGAGCCAGACTGTCTCGTCCAACATTAGTGTCTGACCTCACAAATGCCCTTCTGGAAGAATGGTCAAACATTCCCATAGACACACACTCCTAAACCTTGTGGATAGCCTTCCCAGAAGAGTTGAAGCTGTTATAGCTGCAAAGGGTGATCCAACTGGATATTGCACCATATGGACTAAGACTGGTATGCCATTAAATTTCATGTGTGTATAAAGGTAAGTGTCCCAATACTTTTGACAATATAGTGTATTTCACCTATACAAAGTTGTCAACCAATAGCTGCCTACAGCTGAGAATAAAATGCACACACTCAGTTTATTCATGTGTACAGCCAAAGACTGTAACCCCAAAAGTAGTGTTTGTGACTGTGTTTCTAAATGCACTACCAGACATTTTCAGGCATCCCAACTTAATTAGTTTTTTCCCAAGAGATAGGCTGGATCCAGGAACATTTGTTGAGTTCTGCCTCTCAACAGTAACAAACTTATGCAGGAATGTGCAAGCCATCAAAAGGCCTTTCATCTAAAAGTTGTAGGCTTTACAGCAGAATCTTTAAGATTTGGAAGAAAGTAAAGATGGTGCTTTTTCTAAGCCCCCCCCCCCCCCCCCTAAAATGGCACCCTTGTCTTTGTCTATATTTCTGAATGTACTCATATAAAAGCGCAAGAGGGCCCAAAAAAAAAAAAACAATAATAAGTAAAAAAAATTGATTCTGACCACTTTTAAAATTTCACTTCTGGTAAATACAATACAACCCTCTTTATCTTACCGGACAACTCCAGGCAATGAATAAAACCAGTTAATGAGCTACTACTAATGCTATTCCACAAATGCTGCAATTGTGCAAAAATCAGATCACCAGATTTGTGTTTCCTGTAACTTGTGCAGTGGAACCCTCTCTCTACTTTTTCTGCCAGTAACATTTCCAAGGCATGTTTATCATTAAAAAAAGGTATGTTTGAGAATTAATCTTTTACATCCAAAGCAAGGGTTCTCAGATCACCAACAAAAGGGTAGACTGGTATGTTACATTCCTCGACACAAAAAAAGTGAACCACACAGGCTCCTTTTATTCATTTCAGTGTTTATTTTAAAAATGTACCCGCGTGTACCCCACTTGCTGACCACAATTTATATATATATACATACAGTTATATATGTTGCAGTGCCGGGATTATGGCTGAAGATATGCTTCTCAGGCTTACCATTATCGCTGGTTTGCCTGAGAAATGATCTGGTGGTGCAGCCATCTGCTCCCATAGGCAACACATTAACACATATTTGATTGATTCTATAGCCTTGGAGGACTGGAGCGATGTCGTGAAGTCTCTTCCAGTCCAGGCTGGAAGAGAAAAAAAAATTAAAGTAAAAGATAAATTTTTTCTTTTTTTTCTTTTTTGCTTATAAAAGTAAAGAAGAGATTTGGGGTCTTTTTGACCCCAGATCTCTTCAAAAAAAGGAGCTGTCATTCGTATTTCTATCACAAGGGATGTTTACGGACAGTGTAAAATTAAAAAATGTAGCAGAATTCCCAGCATAGTTGCTGGCTGTGGGTCCCCCTGGGTCACTGGGCGCAACAAAAGTACCTTTGAACATGGTTCTCCAAGTGAGAGCACTGAGACCAGAACCAGTCCAGTATCTTTGTTTTTTTTTGGTTTATTAAGGAACTTGAATGGGAGAAGGGATGAGTGGGACACTCCTGCAACTGAACTATACACAACTTGATGGGGACTCCGGATAAATGCTGCTTGATGCTGATTAGCGCTGGCTTGACGCTGGTTAACACTGGCTGGATGCCGGTTAACGCTGACTTGATGCTGTAGCTTCCCTTTCTACTGCAGAAGTCCCTTTTAGCTCCCAGAGGTACTCTCGCCTGAGGTAGCTACATGTACACCTTTGCTGCAATGCCGAACACTTCAGGGCCCACACTGGTGCCCCCTTTCACTTCCCTATCTTCAGGGCTTTGAACACTTGGCACCCCCTTCCACTGCCAATACTACTGGTTAGCTGGCTCCTGGATCCCCTTGACCTTCTGGAGTGGTCCCCTTTCCTAGGCAGACCCCTGAGCAGATCTTGAGTACTCACAATACTGTTTTTCCTGAAGACTTCTGCCCAGCAGCTTTACTCGGTCAGCAACACTCTGGATCCCTCTCTGCAGCACAGCTTAACCTCTGGTCCCCTTAGGCCGACTGCCTGGACCACCTTCACTCTCTGACAGGAGAAGAGACAGCCGTCATCTCCTCCTGGGACTGATGCTCCCGCCAAAAGACACTCTGTCACATGCTCCCCACAGATTTATATCCAATCCCAGGGTGCATTGCGGTAGACCCCACCCACTGAGACAGTCATAAACCCTGGTGTGCCATTGGCTAGGTTTCCTCCACTGACCAACAAGATCCCTCATTGGACACAGTGGGGATACTCCCCAGACTCAATAGACACACCTGGAAACATGTGACAGCTAGATAACAATTCAGGCCCCCCTGATAAGCAGACAGGGCCACATATACATTCTCCTAGCACCTACCTAGGAGGGTGCTACAAAAATAAAAAGTAAAATAAATAAGAAAAAAAAAAAATTGAAGTGCCCCCATTCCTCCGTACTCGCACACACAGAAGCAAACTCATACCTAAGTCAAGCAAACATATGTAAATGGTATTTGTACCACACATGTGAGGTATCTCTATGAACGTTAGAATTGGAGCATTAATTCTAGCACTAGACCTCCTCTGTAATTCTAAACAGGTAACCTTTTAAAGCGTTTAAAATGGTCCCTATGGAGATTTTTAAGTACAGTAGTTTGTCGCCATTCCACAAGCGTGCGCAAATTTAAAGAGTGACATGGTAGGTCTATTTACTCAGTGTAACATCATCTTTCACATTTTACATAAAAAGATGGGGTAAGTATTGTGTTTTGTTTTTTTAATTTATTAAAGTATTTTTTCCCCAAAAAATTGCGTTTGCACACCACTGCACAAATACCAATGGGACATAAAAAATGCAACAATCGCTTTTTATTCCCTAGGGTCTCTGCTAAAAAAAAGAAGTATACTGTTTGGGGGGTTATAAGTAATTTTCTAGCAAAAAATATTGATTTAAACTTGTAAACAAAAAGTGCCAGAAAAAGCCTGGTCAGCAAGTGGTTAAGTGTACTAAAATGTTTTGAATTTATAAGTTATAATATTATTTACATATATCATAACTTTAGTAGTTGAAACTTTCTTAATTTATTCTCTCTAGAAATATTTGATACCTGGATATAATTTGTAATATCTCTAAAATTGTCAGTTTATATATTCATAAGCCTCACATTTGTCAATTTCAGCTGGTTGTAGTTCTGAATCTTCGGAATCAAGGCCGCTTAGGCAGCATTAGTCAAAATGCAACTTGCTAGTCATTTTGTGATTCCATCCATTTCCTTGTCTGCCATTTACTGCCCATGAATTTTAATGGAAATATATTAGCACAGGCTATAGTCTGTGAAATAAGGCTTTAAATTCTTCTTGTGCTTCCAAGCATACTGCATTAGTAAAATGCCAACATTCAGTTAGCACAGATAAAAAATATTTCTTTGCTTTATATGAAATGTGTATTTTTCCCAGATGCTTGCCATTTTGAACTAATAACAATGACTATAGATGTTGTCTTTCATCAGAACTGAGCTGCCATCACACAGGAAAGCATATCAGGCTGATGATAAACAATAGCCGTTTTGCCACTTTTTATATGATGGAGTTTTCTTGACATAGAAAGTTTATCCCTTGTTTCTTCAGCAGCCCAGCAGAAATGCCAACCTCAGCTTTACTTTTTTTCTACAAATGCTCAAAACTTCACATTGAAAAAATGCTCACTATATGGTTTATTTACTAAACTTAGAGAGGACAAAATTTGTCACAATTCTGCAAAGAAACTGATCAGCTTCCATGTTTTATTGCTTATCCTTAATTAAACAAGCTAATGTAAGAAGCTGATTGGTTTCTCTGCAGAATTGTCACTTATTTTGCCCTCTCTAGCTTTAGTAAAAAATCCCAAATGTATCAAAATGTATCTGTGCAGTGTGTTATATTTTTGTACAATCAGTCTTACACAGAGTTGTATAAAGTACTCGAAACCCATACTTGAGTAAAAGTACAAGTGCTCGATCAAAAAGTGACTTGAGTAGAAGTGGAAGTGCTCGATCAAAAAGTGACTTGAGTAGAAGTACTAAAGTATTCAGCATTTTTTGAACATTTTAGTATTGCAAGTAGTTTTTTAAAAAATTTTGCTACTCAAGTACTGAAAGTAAAAGTACCAGTAGTTTTGAAAGAAAAAAAATGCTACTCAAGTACTGAAAGTAAAAGTACAAGTACTGTGTTATGTAGTTATTAACCACTTGCCGACCACCGCAAGTAGATATACTGCGGCGTTCAGCCCCTCACAGGCAAAGTGACGTATATATACGTCACTAGCCTGTGAGGCTCTAGGGAGCGAGCGCGCGCGGCTGGCGGCGCGCTCCCGCTCCCGCGCGGTCACGGACCCCCCGCGCGTGTGACCGGCGGACCCGATGTCCGCCGCTCACTCTGCGATTGTCGGGGGAGAGGGAGAAAGGCAGGCAGCTTGTGTAAACAAGCTGCCTGTCATTCTCCCCTGTGTAGAAACACTGATCATACGGTTCTACTATGTAGGACCGTTGATCAGTGTTCCTACAGCTCAAGCCACAGCCAATCACAGTTAGAATCACGCCCCTAGGGACACACACAGCCCCTCCCTCTCAAATAAAGTTAACCCCTTCACTGCCAGTGTAATTTTACAGTAACAGTGCATATATATATAGCACTGATTACTGTAGAAATGTCACTGGTAACCCCAAAAGTGTCAAAAATGTCAGTCAAGGGTCCGATCTGTCTGCTTCAATGTCGCAGTACCGCAAAAAAAATTGCAGATCGCCGCCATTACGCGTTAAAAAAAAAACAACAAAAATGACAAAAATCTTTCCCTTTGTTAGTAAACACGATAACTTTTGCGCAAACCAATCAAAATACGCTTTTTGCGATTTTTTTTACCAAACATATGTAGCATAAAACAAATTGACCTAAAATGTTAAAAAATTTTGATTTTTACTTTTTTTTTGGGGGGAATTTCATATTAAAAAAATGTGAAAAATATTGTTATTTTTGCAAAATTGACGCTCTTTTTTTGTTTATAGCGCGTGATCAAAAAATCGCACAGGTGATCAAATACCACCAAAAGAAAGCTCTGTTTGTGGGAAAAAAAGTACGTCAAATTAGTTTAGGTACAGCATTGCACGACCGCGCAATTGTCCGTTAAAGTCACGCAGTGCCGAATCGCAAAATACCCCCTGGTCTTTTAGCAGCCAAATCCTCCGGGGCTTAAGTGGTTAAAGAAAGACGTCAAAAGTTTGAACATCATATTGTTTTATATATATAAAAATATATATTTTTATTATTTCAAATGCAGCTCTTATTTTCGTATGCGCTGATAATACACATGTTTTGAGCTTCATGAAACCTGCCATCTACTGTTCTGGCAGTGGTAATTTTTTATAATTGTAACGAGTAACTATGCAGCACAAAAAAAAAATATCAGAGTAGAAGTATTGAAATCATTGAAAAAATGTAGTGAAGTAAAAGTTTAAGTAGGAGAAAAAAATTCTACTCTAGGAAAGTACAGATACTGCCTTTCGGTACTTAAGTACAGTAGTGAAGTAGTTCTACTTAGTTACTATACATCTCTGGTCTTACATAACATTGCTTCTCTTCTCAGGACATGCTTTACATTAAATGGCAGACTCTGTTTTAGTGGCTTCAGAGTTTGACAGGGGTGGGTTACAGTGGGTACCCTCTAGCTCTTGTTATCTGAGAACTCCTGCCGATTTTGTTATTGAGGAGGTTAAACCAGGTTTTGACAAAAGAGAGGGGAACAATTTTTGAAGGATCTTGCACTAGCCCTACCTCCTTAGAAATAGATCCAGTGAGTTTTGGTTGGGCAAAGATCTCCTGTGTTCAAGCTTTGAGCTTGGAGATGGGCCCTTTAGGCGGAAGCACTAAAGGGTTAGAAACTTAGCAAGTTCTCTAATTCAGTAAAGCCTTTAAGATCTCCTAGTTGCTGTAATGTTGCAGCATGACACTCCACCTAAACACCTCTTACAGATCTATTTACAACAGTATTACTACACTGTATGCAAGTTAGACTTTCAGAAAATAAAAATGAGTTATGTACATATGAAAGACAATATTCCTTGGAGCTATTGTCAAATGTACATTTAAGTGAGTTGTGCACAGGAATCTACAATTTTGTAAAAAAAAAAGCCTTGAGTGAAGGTCAAATGTGATGTGTGGCATGGCTATCCCAGGAAGATTCAAATGGAGGACAACATTTTTCCATTCTTTCCTAGACCAGAAAGGCAGAAGCTCTGGGTGAACTCCACTGAAAATTGTAATTTCCCCACAAATTGCAAAAGGGTCAACCAAAGTTAAAATTAATGTTCAAGCATTCGAAATGTAAGCTTCCTTTGCTAGGCATTATACAATTTTGGTTCTGAAAACCTCATACTTACTGTATACATATTGCAACAGAGATACAATGAAATACACCTATTTTCTATGGATTGTGGCCTGAATAGGGATAGAAATTGTATAAGCCACTATGTTTGTAACTAAAATTAATATCTCTGACAAGGTTGTCTGTTTTTCTTCTTTAAACCACTGATCAAAGATTTATTGAGGTTTCAAAAAGACAACTAAGGCCCCTTTCACACATACGGTCTGTTCAGTTCATCAGTTCAGTCACGTTTTTTGTCTTCAGTCAACGTCCGTTTTCATCTCAGTTCATATCCGTTTTTCATCCTTTTTTCATCAGTTGTCATGCGTTTTTCGTCAGTTGTTATCCGTTTTTCTTCCGTTGTCATCCGTTTTTCATCCGTTGTCATCCGTTTTTCATCCGTTTACATCCGTTTTTCGTCCGATCCGTTTTTTTGACGGATGAAAAATAGGGCATTCATCAGTTAAAAAAAAAACGGAAATTGACGGAAGCGGATGAAAACGGATGTTAACGGATGATCATCCGTTGTCATCTGTTTTTACATAGAGATACATTGATGTCCGTTTTTCAGACTGTATGTGTGAAAGGGGCCTTACTCTCACAACTTACTCTCACAAGTGTCAAGATGTCTTATCTCTAAAACATGTCAGTCCCCTCCTAAAGTCTCATGGTTATTTTTATACCCTGAAAATCTGCCAACAGTCTTTGCCATTTTATATACAAAAATAAATGGATGGATTTCTGCGCTAAAAGTATTAAGAAATGTGATTCAATTGTGTCTAGTTTGACAAGGGGGAAGCTGCACACATGGACCTATAGAAAATCCGAAGAATTGTGTATGGAGATATGTGTTGCGCTTAACCCAATAAAAAATGGTGAAATAATGTCAGCAAGAGATGCTTAATTATATAAAGCATAATGTATAAATAAAAAGTTGTTATAAATTGTGAGTACTTGATAAATTAATAGATTAATAAAAACTCCAATAATCTAATTTTATATATGTCATTAAAGAAACAGCTGTATTTTATTGTATCTCTTTGTTGTTCCATATATATATATATATATATATATATATATATATATATATATATATATATATATATAAAGGGAAAGTATCATGTAAAAAAAACTTGACAAATAGGGATGAGTCGAACATACCTTGGTTTTGTTTGAGGTGGAGTTAGAAAACATCCCTTAAATTTGAATGCTGAATCCAAACCCCCAATGACAATAAGAGATGATTTTTAGAAAACAGAAACAATTAATAAAATTCCTGGGGGTGCCTTAATCTGCTTGTGAAGTGGCACATTTGTGTATATAACCTACTTTAACATAACTGTATTTTACAAAGAAAAATTGCTGTCTAAATTGCTGGCAATTTACAGATTCAGCTGCTTTATTTCTGTTTGTTAAGAAAAGGCAGAGATTCCTTTCATCTAACCTGGACCCTTATCCTAGTTGAGAATCTGAAAAAAGATATAAATGGGGGACCCCCACACATAAAAGGCATTAGGATTCCCCTTTCACCTTTTCCCTATGTTGATGAGGACACAGGGTCTTTTCCCGGCAACACTTGTCCAGTGGAGGTTTGCAGGCAACGGACTTATCAGAGAGTCTTGAAGTCCCATTTACCAATAAGGGACACCCAGATGCTGTTACCACCATATGTTAATCAGTAAGGGCTCTTTCACACGGGCGGTCCGATCAGATCCGCCTGTCAGTTTTTTAGGCGGATCTGATCGGATCCTCCATGCAGCTCTATGGGGCAGCGGGTGTCAACGGAGACACCTCCGCTGACACCCGCTGCCATCCGCATCCGATCCTGTGCGTGAAATCTGGACGGATGGAAACCCTATTTTTCCATCCGTTCAGTAATCGGATCGGATCGGATCTGATGAGAGCGGACAAGCGGTCTGCTCTCATCCGATCCCCCATAGAGGGCAGCGGGGGCTGAGACACCTCCCTCTCCGCTCTGCAAGCGGAGACGGAGCTGTCATCCGCCGGCTCAGCGGGGATCGCGGATCGATCCCCGCTGAGCAACACGGATCCGCCTACGGAGGCGGACCGTGTGAAAGAGCCCTTAGGGGTACATAGAGCAAAAACAAACACAAAAAAGTAAATAGTAAATACAGGCACTTAGGCTGGCCATACATTATACAGTTTTCTTGTAAAACATAACTTTAGATTTACCAAAACCTTTTAATATGAGGTCAAACCTAAACACTTTTATTTGTATGCAGTCAGGCAGGCCATTGCACTACATAGTTAAAGGTAAATATAAAGGAAATTGAATAAGAAAATTGTATTATGTATGGTCAGCTTAACACCTTTGCAGATGACATCAGCTTTGCAGATGACACCAAGCTTTGCAGTGGAATAACTTCCTTACAGGATGTCTCCAACTTACAAGCTGACCTCAATGTACTTTTTTATTGGGCAACTTTGTGGCAAATGAGGTTTTATGTTGATAAACGTAAAGATATGTACTTGGGGGCAAAGAATTTGCATGCATCATACATACTAGGGGGAGTAGAACTGGGGAATCGATAGCGGAGAAGGGGTCCATATAGTGAACTTGGTGTTGAGTTATTCACTTTAAAATCAACACAGAGGACAAGGGGGCATTCTTTGTGTCTAGAGGAAAACAGATTTCGTCTCCAAATGCGGAAAGGTTTCTTCACCGTAAGAGCTGTGAAAATGTGGAATAGACTCCCTCCAGAGGTGGTTCTGGCTAGCTCACCAGATTGCTTTAAAAAGGGTCTAGATTCTTTCATAGGTGTACATAATATTAATGGGTACTAATATGTATAGATAAAGTTGATCCAGGGAATATCAGATTGCCTCTCGGGGGATCAGGAAGGAATTTTTTTCCCCTGCTGTAGCAAATTGGATCATGCTTTGCTGGGGTTTTTTTCGCCTTCCTCCGGATCAACTGCGGTATAGGATTGTGTATATGGGATTGTATGGTTGGGTTTTATTTACTGTTTTTTGTTTTTTATTGTTTGAGCCAGATAGACTTGTGTCTTTTTTCAACCTGACTAACTATGTAACACAGTTTTTGTCAAGTCCTTTAATAAACAAAAATAAATAAATAAATAAAAGTACAATGACATACATTTATCATCCACTTGTCCAGCAATACAGATTCACATCAATCACTATGAATGACTCCTGCCAACGGACACATCTGACCCTGTTGCTGACCCACAGCGAAAGACATCTCTCGGGTGTCATTGATAAAAGTAAACAAAGGGATGGGATTTTCCCGTATTTGGTAAATTTTATTGGCCATATTTGTTCAATAATTTCATGCTGTCTCTGCCCTTCTTTTTTAAAAATAACTGGGGATTCCCAGGCCAGTAAATGAGTGACATCACTGATTGCTAAAGACTTAACAACACTTGGCAGCAAGGAAATCAAATATAGTAGCAGTAGAAATACCATCACTATAAATGATGCTCAGCATAATAAAAAAACATCTAAACTGTGCTCAGAGTCAGTCTAAAAAAGAAAATAATACAAATGTCCTCAATTATAGTGAGTAACGCTGAGGGGGGGGGGGGGGTGTGTGTGTGTGTGTTTGATGCAAAATACTATACTAACCATCTTGTTCTGTTAATTCTGGGGAATTTTACCTAGTTTTAGTAACATTACAATTGTTTATTTTCTTGTCAGAGCTTGTATTATGGGCAAAGTGTAAAATTAGGTGTAAAGGATTTGTAAACATAGTATTTCATTAAAAATTATGTGCTTAGAGTATGTGATGTTTTGGGTGTTGTGGGTAAAGCTTGATGATGGATGATCCTTCCCAAAGGAAGGTTAAAAAGTAATTAATCTCTCTGTTAAGAAAAAATAAATATGTTACACATACCAACACTACCTTCAGCAGCATGAGCAAACAGCATGTTGAGAAGTTGTAGGGGACTTTGTATTTGTAGGGAATAGCTATTCACTGGTTAAGAGTCAATGGTTGTCAACTGTAATACCTATTGAAGCAAGTATGAATGTTCTCTCTGTTTTCATAGGCTGTCTATATAATATTGTCAATAAATCCACATCATTTAAGTGTCATTACACCAAGACTTTGAAAATGAGTATGAGTGTTCATACTGACAAAGCCAAAAAAAGAGAAGTATGGGGTTTGGTTTTTTTCCTCCATTTATACTTACCTAGGTGGATGCAGCATTGGTTTGATGCTGCATCTGTCCCCTGGTGCCTCTACACTGAGAACGAGCGATCAAACACCGCTGATCGCTTAGTTCTGTGACGTCAGCGGAGAGCGGAATTCAGTCCGCTTTCTGCTGAAAATGGGTCACAGGAACGCAGAACAGACTGCGCTCCTGTGATCCATAGATTATGTACAGCCAAACGAGCTTTGTCTATAAATCTCCTTTAACCACTTCAGCTCCGGAAGGATTTCCCCCCTTAATGACCAGGCCCTTTTTTGCGATTCGGCACTGCGTTACTTTAACGGACAATTGCGCGGTCGTGCGACGCTGTACCCAAACAAAAGTGATGTCCTTTTTTATGGTGGTAATTGATCACATGTGCGATTTTTATTTTTTGCGCTATAAACAAAAAAATAGTGACAATTGTGAAAAAAATTATATTTTTCACATTCTGCTATAGGACATTCCCCAGCTGAAACTTCAGATCTGTCCCTGACTGTCTCATAGAAACATAGAAACATAGAATGTGTCGGCAGATAAGAACCATTTGGCCCATCTAGTCTGCCCAATATATCTGAATCCTTATGAATAGTCCCTGGCCCTATCTTATATGAAGGATAGCCTTATGCCTATCCCATGCATGCTTAAACTCCTTCACTGTATTTGCAGCTACCACTTCTGCAGGAAGGTTATTCCATGCATCCACTACTCTCTCAGTAAAGTAATACTTCCTCATATTACTTTTAAACCTTTGCCCCTCTAATTTAAAACTGTGTCCTCTTGTGGTAGTTTTTCTTCTTTTGAATATGCTCTCCTCCTTTACCGAGTTGATTCCCTTTATGTATTTAAAAGTTTCTATCATATCCCCTCTGTCTCTTCTTTCTTCCAAGCTATACATGTTAAGGTCCTTTAACCTTTCCTGGTAAGTTTTTTCCTGCAATCCATGTACTAGTTTAGTAGCTCTTCTCTGAACTCTCTCTAGAGTATCTATATCCTTCTGGAGATATGGCCTCCAGTACTGCGCACAATACTCCAAGTGAGGTCTCACCAGTGTTCTGTACATCGGCATAAGCACTTCTCTCTTTCTACTGCTTATACCTCTCCCTATACATCCAAGCATTCTGCTGGCATTTCGTGCTGCTCTATTACATTGTCTTCCCACCTTTAAGTCTTCTGAAATAATTACTCCTAAATCCCTTTCCTCAGATACTGAGGTCAGGACTGTGTCAAATATTCTATATTCTGCCCTTGGGTTTTTACGCCCCAGGTGCATTATCTTGCACTTATCCAAATTAAATTTCAGTTGCCAGAGTTCTGACCATTCTTCTAGTTTTCCTAAATCCTTTTCCATTTGGCGTTTCCCTCCAGGAACATCAACCCTGTTACATATCTTTGTGTCATCAGCAAAAAGACAAACCTTACCATAGAGGCCTTTTGAAATATCACTTATGAAGATATTAAACAAAATTGGTCCCAGTACAGATCCCTGAGGTACCCCACTGGTAACCTGAGCTTGTTCTGAATGTTCTCCATTGACTACAACCCTCTGTTGTCTGTCACTCAGCCACTGCCTAATCCACTCCACAATATGGGAGTCCATGCTCAATGACTGCAGTTTATTGATAAGTCTTCTATGTGGGACAGTGTCAAAAGCCTTACTAAAATCTAGATATGCAATGTCTACTGCACCTCCACCGTCTATTATTTTAGTCACCCAGTCAAAAAAATCTATAAGATTTGTTTGACATGATCTCCCTGAAGTAAACCCATGTTGTTTTTCATCTTGCAATCCATGGGATTTAAGATGTTCCACAATCCTATCCTTTAATAGGGTTTCCATTAATTTGCATACTATTGATGTCAGACTCACTGGTCTATAGTTGCTCGATTCCTCCCTACTACCTTTCTTGTGAATGGGCACGACATTTGCCAATTTCCAATCTTCCGGGACGACTCCTGTTACTAATGATTGGTTAAATAAATCTGTTAATGGTTTTGCCAGCTCACCACTAAGCTCTTTTAATAATTTTGGGTGTATCTCATCAGGACCCTGTGACTTATTTGTCTTCACTTTAGACAGCAATCTTAGAACATCTTCCTCTGTAAAAACACATGCATCAAACGATTCATTAGTCATCCTTTCAAGTGGAGGTCCTTCTCCTTCTTTTTCTTCTGTAAAAACTGAACAGAAGTATTCATTTAGGCAGTCGGCTAGCCCTTTATTCTCTTCTACATACCTTCCGTCCTTTGTTTTTAATTTAGTTATTCCTTGTTTTAATTTCCTTTTTTCATTTATATATCTGAAGAATGTCTTATCCCCCTTTTTCATAGACTGAACTAGTTTTTCTTCTGCCTGTGCTTTAGAAGTTCTTATAACTTGCTTGGCCTCTTTCTGCCTAATCTTGTAGATTTCCTTATCTTCATTGCTCTGGGTTTTTTTATAATTACAAAATGCTAGCTTTTTATTTTTAATGATTTGGGCCACTTCTGCTGAGTACCACAGTGGTCTCTTCCTTTTTTTGCTTTTACTGACAAGTCTAATGCAATTTTCTGTTGCCTTCAATAAAGCACCTTTTAAGTAGTCCCATTTCTCCTGGACTCCATGTAATCCGTTCCAGTCTGATAAGGACTCATTTATGACTAATTTCATTTTTGAAAAGTCTGTTTTTCTAAAATCTAAAACTTTTGTTTTTGTGTGGTGTGACTCTTTCACAGTTCTTATATTAAACCACACTGACTGGTGATCACTAGATCCCAAGGTTTCGCCTACAAGGACATCATATACCGAATCCCCATTTGTGAATACCAAATCCAAAATGGCTTCCCTCCGGGTTGGCTCCTCAACCACTTGTTGCAGAGACAACCCCAATAGGGAATTTAGAATATCTGTACTCCTGGTAGAACTTGCTATTTTGGTTTTCCAGTTTATATCTGGAAGATTGAAATCTCCCATAATGATAACTTCTCCTTTCATTGTCATTTTAGCTATTTCTTCAACTAGTAGTTCATCTAGTTCTTTAACTTGACCAGGTGGTCTATATATCACACCTACACGAGTTACTGCATGATTAGCAAACTGCAACGTAACCCAAACTGACTCTATGTTGGCCTCACCAACTTGTATTAGGTTAGATTTAATGCTATCTTTCACATACAGGGCCACTCCTCCTCCTTTCTTGCCTTCTCTGTCTCTTCTGTATAAAGAGTACCCTGGTATGGTTATGTCCCAGTCATTTCTTTCATTAAACCATGTCTCCGTAACAGCCACTAAATCTACATTCTCAGATGCCATTATTGACCCAAGTTCATTGATTTTTTTACCTAAACTGCGAGCATTTGTAGACAGGACTCTGAGCTTATCATTTCTTAACCTCTGTGCTTCTGACCTGTTCTGGCATTGTTTCGGGGGGCAATTGGACTCTTGTATTTCCACTCTTTCCACTCTCACAGAAGATCCGCCTGCTTTATTTACATAAGCAGGAGGGTCTTCTCTCCGCTTACCAGACGATAGGGGGAGGAAGGCGGCGATCGTGTTTAGACACAGCTGCCGAAACCCCCTCCCCTCCAGTCACGTAGTACTATGTGACTGAACCCAGGGGAGCCGCACTGCCACAGTAATATTACTGTGGGCGGTCGGCAAGTGGTTAAAGCATTTATTTTGTGTAGAGGGAAACATGTGAGTGTATATACTCTGGATAAATGACAGCCCCCTCCTTCCCTTCTCTTTCATGCCCACTACACAGTTAAACACAACAGGGCAAGGTATTACATATTGATTGGTAGAGGAATCACCTCCCTATATTTCCAAGAACATACAAACAATAGACATAGGTTGTAGGGGTGGGGAACAACTGTGACTGGTAGAACCCTCCCCTGGAAAGCTCACACCACCAAAATGCTGTTTTTTTAACATGTGACTGGCATCAAAGCTGGGCCACATGACTGCTGTATTTCAATGATAAAAAAGGTACTTAGATTTAATTTTTAATTAAAATAAACACAGTGCCATCATCTACTGTATATATATATATATATATGTTTGCTCCATTGTGCTTTATTAAATTAAAACATCCTTCTTGCTATATTGGGGACAGAATTTCCTGTCCACAACCCAACCTTTGGGTAGGCTCTACAACACCATGTTAAATAATCATTATTTGACTGGAAACAGTGATGATTTTAAGGTTTCTTTTAAGTTTTAAGGAAAGTTTCAGATTTCCTTTAAGTTTTAAGGAAAGTTATAAGTTATCTAATGTTAGCCACAAATATAATTTTGCCACTAGTTAATGTCCAGAAAATTCATATTTATTATAGAAACCAATATAATCAGACAACGTAGAAACTACTGAAGTAGTGGTCTAGACTATCCCTAGGTGATTATGCACTAATGAATATTAATGATACACAGATGGCTATGTTTCTGGCGGTGTTATGCAGATATCCTTTACTACCTGGAAGGCAGCCAGAGTGTGGCTAGTATGTATTCAAATTTATTTCTTTAGTAAAAGGCTTTAAATCCAAGCCTTCACTATCTCAACTGCTCTTTATTATATCATATCCCCAGTGCACTTCAGCCACACAGATTTACAGGATGAACCCGCAGTAAGACTTTGATCTGCAGCCCACATCTTCTGAATGCTGCAGTATTGATGTTGCTCGTTATTAGAACTTAAGCATAATCAAGATAACAAGCAATACTTTTGAAAACTTCTGTATTTGACCTATTAGGCGGTTTAGAAATATGTAAAACATTAAGGTATCATTAACAAACACTAAACTGAATTTTTAAAAATAGTTTGAATAAATGGGCTTTAACATTAACAACAATTAGTTACATATATGCTGTATTTTAAAAAAAGATAATAACAATGTTGCAAAAAGTTAACAGTTATGCAAATTGGATGTGGGTTTCCCCGCATCCAATTCGCATGACTAGAGACTGTGACCGGCTCTCAATGGAGCCGGTTCACACATCTCCGGGGCGGCTGCAGAGCAGATTGCACAAGGGTCCTGTGCATCTTTATCTCAGTTTCAGGTCCAAATTCAGGCAACAATTCGGGCCTGATTCGTCCCTGAAACTGAGAACAGGGACGCACCAGGCCCCTGCTGTGAACTTCATCCGAATTCAGTGTGAACCCAGCCTTAAGCAGGTCCTGAATACAGTGCATAGGTTTACTACAGTCTTAAAATGTTACCAGGTAACCAGATTGGTAAAAATAAGTCTTGACCATCTTATAACAGTCAGGACATTTAGGCATGACCTGATAAGATCTTGACCCAATTAACCCAGCCCAGTACCCTAAAACGAAGGCACCAACTGTGTGTTGTGGATTTGAATTTGTAACAGCACATTTTAATAAACACTATAGTATTATGGACTGTATTCTTTTCTAACATTCAAAGATAAAGCAGGAACTTTACTCCAAATAAAGGGCAACATTTATCACAAACATTTTAACAAAATGAGTCTTAGAAGTCACTTCTAGATAGACAATAAATACAATTGTCCCTCTCACATTAAGCCAAATCATAACCCCTTCTATTCTACAAAAAAACTTTGTTGCAAATGGACCAGGTCTGGGGAACATGCAATAATAAAAAAAAACATTTGGGGGCCCCAATTTCATCAAATAGGCATCTCCAGCTCAAATGCACCAATCTTACAAAGACTTCCCACTGATGACTATTCTCCCCCAACAGGGCCAATTGTTAAGGAACAGCAACATTTCTATGTGAATGTACTCTTTTCAGGGTGAGCATCTGACACTTCCCATTGAATCAGACCAATATAGGGGACCTGTGGGACAAAATTAAAGTCATACCACATCCTGAATTTAAAAAAAAGAAAGAAAACAATAGGGACAAAATGTATAGTTCTTCAGTCAGAGAATCAAACATCAAAGTTTAATAAAACACATATGTTTATTTGTCCAAAAAAATAAACTATCGATTGAAGCATCTAGTGAAGTATGTTAATGGTAAACATCCTTTGTGAATAATAAACACCCTACAGAAGCACATCTGACACATTCTAGCCATCTCAGCATAATTGTTCTGCCATTTGGTCTGATTATTTCAACAAATAATTGCATTATTTGCCAATAACCCAACAATAAAGCTAATATCTCTAATAAAATAAATAGAAACAATGCCAAGAAAAATGGTGGCTTACATAGTTTCCAAATCACAGGTTTTTAATGAACTGGCCAATATATTTGCCCATTGTAAATCCAGCCTCTGATATATAGTATATATATCAGAGTACCTACCAAAATGTTAAGTCTCCACTATAGGATATAATTGCCCTTAAAGCTGGACTCTAGGCAGGTGGAGTCCACCAACCTATCTAGTGTATTTTTAAAAACAACTATTGTAAGTATAAATTAAATATTTAATAGTGAAAGAAGGCTCTGTATAAATGTGTGTATGTGTTGGGATTCACCACCAATACTGTTTAAAAATGATATGATGTATCTATATATGGATATGTGCAGCAATGTGCCAAAAAGGCAACCTACACATACCTATATGAGATGGTTTGCTGTGTACTCAATCAAAGCTGAGTGTCATTAGCAATCTGTGAAACATGAATAGTAAATATATACATATATATACAGGGCTCAAAATTTCAAGTCCTGAGCTACTGGCCAGGCCTTAAGAGTTACTCGCCACTTGTTGCCCCACCCAAACCCTACCCTGCTCCGCCCCTAAACACTCCCTCATAAAATATCTCATAAAATGACACTGTTAAATGTTTTATTCAGAATTAAGAGAGAGAGGGCTGTTTGATGCAAATAAAAGAAGTCATGAGAATTGTGTGGCCATGGAAATTTATGATCTTAAGTTTTGTGATGCAAATAAGTGCAGTCATGAAATATATGCAGACATGGAGATTCCTGATCTTCCATTTTAGATGTAGATAAATGCATGCAGTCATGAAAAATGTGTAGTCCTGGAGTATTGTGCTCAGGGATGGTGGTGTACAATCTATGATATATATCCAGATTTATCTGGTCACAAAACCAAATGGGAGACGTGTATCCAACAGGGGGGTTTTCCAGATCAATGCATCGGTGGTGTGCAATCCAGAATACATAACCGGATTCATCTTGTCACAAAACAAATGGGAGAAGTGTTTTCTGCAGGGGGGTTCTAGATGAATGCATCAGAATTGCCAAACCTGTACAGGTGAAGCAGAGTATCAAGCCCGTGTACAATGTACTTGCTGCTTAGATAGTGTAAAAGGACAGTGGGCTTAATACACAGAAAGAAATATAGAAAGCAATATATGTGTAACAGGCTGACCTTTTTAGGAGTTTAGGAGAAGAAGTGTATGTGTGCTAGATCAGACTTAACAATCCCACCTGTAGAAGTTTGTCTGAGAGTGTGAGGAGGATGGGGAGACCTCCTGCCAGTGTACATTCAAGTAGTGAGTACAGTACCTTTCCATTAGTCCCGGGCGGTTAGCAGGTCTCAGAGGGGGGCCAAGTATAAGGGTGGATGAATGAGATGTCCGCATGCTGTTGGTTGCTACATGGTGGAACGAACACTAACCACCTCGGAAGCAGCTGTGCGTTCCACCTCCTCACCATACTGGCCTATTGCCGAGTGTGTTGTGTGTTCAGTCCCGCCCACGTAGGAGTAAGTCCGGTCACAATGCTCATCTTACTCACTCAATGTTCACCATGTAGCTGCTGGCTGCTAATGAAACTTTCCCGCCCACATATCTTCACACAGGCACGGCTGCACTGAGTGTGTGGGCGGGCACAGGGAGAGAGAGAGGGGGGCGGGAGAAAGCAGAGCTGATGTAGCCTCTCCTATTCCTGGAGGGGGGGGGGCTGCTCACTGGGCTATGAAACACACACAAACTTGTGACAGGAGGAGGAGAGGAGCTGCATATTCCCCCTACAGCACAGCCCTGTTCTTACTTGCCCTGCTCATCAATCAACTCGCAAAATGCGAGCAGGCGAGTTGAATTTTTGAGGGCTGTATATATATATATATATATATATATATATATATATATATATATATATATATATATATATTAAGCGATACATTATAAATAAAATCATCTAGTTAATAAAGTCCAAATAAAATGAATACCATTCATGTGCATACTAAAACTTTTCCCAATAGGTACAAAAAAGTGCTATGTGTATACAAGATCAGTTCAATTCAGAAAACATGACAAAAAAATGTCTAAAAGTCCAATAGTGTGGTGAAGATGAGTAGCTGTCAGAATACCTGCTGCACCTTTGTGAATGAGAAATGGAAACCTTTTCACCCGATAATATATTGTTTTCAAAGGGCTAAAATATTTTTTGAACACAATCCATGTGCTTCAGGAATCTAGATATTTGCCCAAGTACTATCAGTCACTACGATTTTTAAGGCAATATCCCAATGATTCAAAATAATCTCCAAAGATCATCCAAACAGACAAAATCCCCCTAATTCTCTTCTGGCAAGAATCCCTGAAACTCTCCACTTGAAAATAAACAGAGAATTTGCTATATTTCTTTATTTATCAGGGTGTATTTTGCTTTGACACAGATGTTTAGTTTTAGGCAAAGCAAAACAAAATTTTGCCAAAATTTAATAACAAATGAAAATTTTAAACAATTACTGGTATATAACAGGTAATTCGAAAGGGATTTTTTAGTAGTGCAGATTATAGGGAACACCCTTGCTTTCCATCACCACTGTCCCGGGAATATTATGGCTGGATTGCAGACTCACCAGGGGCGCAGCTATACGGCGTCCATACTGTGAACTAGCAACAAGGGAGAGGAGCCCCGGGCGACTTGTGTGCCTAGCGGGGAGCTGTCAGGCGGTTACTGGTGGCTCCTATGCCCCCTATTTGGAGTATTTTTCTATATGCATGAGATATCTGCTGAAAAGTGAGTGTGATATATGAAGTTTTATCAATACATTTTACGTTTGAAACAGTATCACGCTATTGGAGGCTTTCTGTTTTTCATCCATGCATATTATATGAGAGGAGTTGCTGGCAAAGAATCAGGCTATTTGGATTGGAGGAACCATTATTGTTTACATGCTGTGTGTGCCTGTTCCATGAAAGTAGGGAGGCATCAATTTCTGGTGAGTCTGCAATCCAGCCATAATATTCCTGGCACAGTGGTGGTGGAAAGCAAGGGTGTTCCCTATAATCTGCACTACTAACAAATCCCTTTCCGATGAACTGTTTGCTTTTATTACCCCATTATTTCAAGTTCAATGGACTTTTGATGGACTTTTGCTGATTGGAATTTTTAGCATTTTTATTAGTCTTTGAAGTGCATATACTTTCTTGGTTTATTATACTATATTTAGATTCGGGTATAATAACATCAGTGTTGGTTCATCCCTGCGCCACTGAAATTTATGTCATGAACATTATGTGCTTTTGATGAATTTCATTTTTACATTATTTTATTTATTAAGTAGCAGCAATTGAAGCATTTATTTATCTTTGACCTTTAAGCGCAGAGGATCACGTAACGGTCTATATTTTATAGTCTATTTATAGAGTTATTTTTACATGGTATATATTTTCAGAATAAATCACAATTTTTTTGTTAGAGAAAAATTCTTCCCCGAATTCCAGAGTAATTACAATCAGTAATAGCTCCAATATTACCATTTGTTTAGCTGCTCCTTTCTATATTCAAGAAACTGTCCAAGTGCCTCAACACCAATGGTTGTGCCAAACAGCTGCAAAACCTTTTGAACTAGCTGTAAATAGATGGAAATCGTGAACCAAAATATAGAGAGATCTACAACTGCAGATGTCAAAAACTGAGACCATATAACTAAATCCTCTTTAAAAACATTAGTGCATCTAATGTGGGAAAATGGGGATTTAAAACCATAGTCATAGCGAAATATAATTGTCCTAAGAATATATGTACCACTGGCAATATTCTAATCGCATAGACTAATAAACCCTTCTAGTGATTAGAAAAAAAACCTTTCTTAATCCTCAAGAAAAAATAAATAAGATCTTAAATATCAATGTTTACAATATTAGAAATAGCAATTATACGAGGGGGTGGGGGTTTTGATCTTTAAGGTGGTGTGAGTAAGTTTTGCCTCCGTCCCTATATCTTGAAAAGCGAGGGGGTTTTTTGGTGTCTCAAGCCAAGGTGGTGGGACTTTATGGGCAAACCATTCGTTTCAGACAGCCCACTAGTCACCTATAAAAAGGCCGGCTCCCTCAAACAAGACTTAATACATAGCGAATTTAAGGAAAAAAGGAAGGACCCATGTAAGGATAAAGATACATACCCTTGTGGCACTTGCACGCAGTGCAGTGTCATCAAAAAATGCACAGACACCATCCTCCCAAATGGCGAACATTTCAGACCACGTCACTATGTTAATTGCAGGACGAGAGGAGTCGTGTACCTTATGAGGTGCGAATGTGGGTCATTTTACGTCGGTAAGACGAAACAGGAAATGGGCAAGAGAATTAATAAACATATCCAAAGCATGGAAATATGCAACTTTCATCTACCACTTGGCAGGCATGTTAAAAATATACACAACAACAAAATGCCGAAAGTAACATTCATTGCCCTAGAGAGAATGCATATACCGCAACGTGGGGGCGATTGGAATAAAAAACTTTTGCAAATGGAGATGCGATGGATTAGGCATCTTAATGCCACCAAATATCCAGGGCTTAACGAAACAGAAAGTTTCAGACCATTTCTGGAAGGTTTTGCCTCGGGCAAAACAGACTAACAACATAAGAAAATATAAATCATTATCGATCCGATCGTAGATACATCATAGGGTCTAGCTTTGAGATACTAAAATCTCTGAGAAACATATTTAATGTCCTCTAAATCTCCTGCCTCCCCTCTTTTTGATATACCAGACCTGTGGATGTTCCTTAAACATCTCCCTTGAGGATATCCTCCCTCTTGGGTATCTATATTTTTACTGCTGTTAAAACTAGACACAAGAATATTATATATATGTATAATTATGATTTATTGTTTGTTTCCTCTACGATGTAAAATAGTTTTGCATATTGATATGAAGATGTACATCTTGCTTCACGAGCAAACCACTCTGTATTTCCTCCTACCTGCACCCGGCACGGCAAGCCCCTGCCATCTTTCTGAGACAGGGGATACTTTTTGAGACGGAAAGGGACTAAAGATCTTCTCCCCCACCCGCCGGCCACGGCTGGGTTGTGTTCCAGGTCTCTTACACTCCGTGTCGACGGCCGAGCTGTCAGGACCGGCTCGTACTGCATGCGCATCACCCAGGCGCATGCGCAGTACGAAGAGCCCGAGTCACTGACGAAAGAAGCCGATCACGCGCAGCGCCCCAGGCACATGCGCGAACGGCTTTATAAGGCCGGGGAGCCGGCGTCTCTCCTCACTTCCCTCTGAAGGAGGGAACAGGACGGACGTGGACCAGCAGCAGTGAAGGACTTTGCCTTTCTTCTCATACCTCCCCCAAAATGTAAGTTTTGTTAAACGTTCTTGGAAGTCACAATAAAATACCTTTATTCACCAACTTACAATTGTAAAAAACACCTCATGGACATAACCCATGACCCTTTTCAGAACGGCTTACCGGGGCAGCAATTCACTTTTGACTGCGGCAGTAGAAGAGACACCTTCCCTTCCTTTAAACCCGTCCCCATACAACTCTGCAAATGTAAGTGTTTATTTGAGCTTGGACACCTATACAAATTACCTACCTTGGGAGATATAATGTAATCATACATATATATATATATATATATATCCTTCTTAGAACGATCCAGGACACCACTGGAGCATTAATCTAAGACCCATATATGAACACTTCCAAACCTGGATGTGAGTAGAAAATAATGGTAGTATATGACCCCAATTTCTATATATGATATTACAACAAATATATCCTTCCAGACTATGGTACCCCACGGCTCCTTGTTGCAGGCTTAGAGGATACAGAGGGAATTTTGGTTTGCAGAAACAAGATTTTAAATACAAGTATGTACTTATTATTATTTTTGTATACACCTTAAACTATATGCATATTTCCATTAACGGAAATATTAAATATTATTGATTATACATTACAGCTGGGTGACAGAAACCTTTGAAAAAGGCTGATACAGCCGAAACGCGTCAGTATATGGATGAAACTCTGTGAACCACTTTTTCCTGAGCTCTATACGGGATACACAGAGACAAGATCCATATAACAAGTTTATCACATATGTCACGGATTCACTGAGAATCCTTCTTTCCTTATCTTTATCACATTGGGCCTATACCCAACACCAATGCTCACACATTTTGAGATACAATACTACTTTATTTATTTTTTATGTTAAATTGGTAATAAATTGAGATATAATTCTATTCACCTTGATTTGATATTACTTGCCCATAAAGTCCCACCACCTTGGCTTGAGACACCAAAAAACCCCCTCGCTTTTCAAGAAATAGCAATTATGACTTAAACATAACGTCTCTAACACACTGTCACCACAGACAGGTATAGCCAGAGATGTATCATATAGTAGCGCTCTTCAAAGAGACAGGGATTCTTTAAGTTTTGCATTAGATACAATATTAACACTTTTCAGAATATTGTTTAATAATAGAAAAAGTAGATGGCGCCAAAAAAATATTTACCAGAAAAGGTTATTACAAAGGAAAAAGAGACAATAATGCAACAGAAAGCAAAAAAGGGTTTATGAGTTTTAAATATCTTTAAATACTACAAGTTACAGGCTGGTAACTGGTATTTTAATGCCAAGTGTTAATTTACCTTTTAAATGAATCCAAATATTATGGATATTGGATGGCTACAGTATCTCACAAAAGTGAGTGCACCCCTCACATTTTTGTAAATATTTTATTATATCTTTTCATGTGACAACACTGAAGAAATGACACTTTGCTACAATGTAAACTAGTAAGTGTACAGCTTGTATAATAACGTATATTTGCTGTCACCTCTAGACAACTCAACACACAGCCATTAATGTCTAAGCCATTGGCAACAAAAGTGAGTACGCCCCTAAGTGAAAATGTGCAAATTTGTCCCAAAGTGTCAATATTTTGTGAGGCCACCATTATTTTCCAGCACTGCCCTAACACTCTTGGGCATGGAGTTCACCAGAGCTTTGCAGGTTGCCACTGGAGTCCTCTTCCACTCCTCCATGACAACATCAAGGAGCTGGTGGATGTTAGAGACCTTGCACTCCTCCACCTTTTATTTGAGGATGCCTCACAGAAGCTCAATAGGGTTCAGGTCTGGAGACATGCTTGGCCAGTCCATCACCTATACCCTCAGCTTCTTTAGCAAGGCAGTGGTCGTCTTGGAGTTGTGTTTGGGGTCGTTATCATGTTGGAATACTGCCCTGCAGTCCAGTCTCTGAAGGGAGGGGATCATGTTCTGCTTCAGTATGTCATAGTACATGTTGGCATTCATGGTACCCTCAATGAACTGTAGCTCCCCCAGTGGTGGCAGAACTCATGCAGCCAAAGACCATGACACTCCCACCATCATGATTGACTGTAGGCAAGACACACTTGTCTTTGTACTCCTCACCTGGTTGCGACGCACGCTTGACACCATATGAACCAAATACGTTTATCTTGGTCTCATCAGACCACAGGACATGGTTCCAGTAATCCATGTCCTTAGTCTGCTTGTCTTCAGCAAACTGTTTGTGGGCTTTCTTGTGCATCATCTTTAGAAGAGGCTTCCTTCTGGGATGACAGCCATGCAGACCAATTTGATGCAGTGTCCGGCATATGGTCTGAGCACTGACAGGCTGACCCTCCACCCTTCAACCTCTGCAGCAATTCTGTCAGCACTCATATGTCTATTTACCAAAGACAACCTCTGGAGATGACACTGAGCATGTGCACTCAACTTCTTTGGTCCACCATGGTGTGGCCTGTTCTGAGTGGAACCTGTTTTGTTAAACCGCTGTATGGTCTTGGCCACCGTGCTGTAGCTCAGTTTCAGGGTCTTGACAATCTTCTTATAGCCTAGGCCATCTTTATATAGAGCAACCATTCTTTTTTTCAGATCCCCAGAGAGTTCTTTTCCATGAGATGCCATGTTGAACTTCCAGTGACCAGTATGAGAGAGTGAGAGCGATAACACCAAATTTAACACACCTGCTCCCCATTTACGCCTGAGACATTGTAACACTAACGAGTCACATGACACAAGGGGGGACACTTAGGGGTGCCCTCACTTTTGTTGCCAGTGTTTAAGACATTAATGGCTGTGTGGTGAGATATATTGAGGGGACAGCAAATTTACACTGTTATACAAGCTGTACGCTCACTACTTTACATTGTAGCAAAGTGTAATTTATTCAGTGTTGTCACATGAAAAGATATAATAAAATATTTACAAAAATGTGAGGGGTGTACTCACTTAATTAGAATTAACCAAATATTGACATCCTTCATGCCCAATTTAAAATTTTAGGGAGCCAGGGCAAATTTTTTTCAGCTGTCTCCTTTCTCTCCCACTCTATACCACTGTAAAAATGCTCCAGAACCGACCACAAAATGGGAGTATATAGTGTAGTATGTTTTATTAAAAATATAAAACTGAACAGAGTAGCATGTATGCACTCACATATTCATGAAGAAAAATATGCATCCAAGTAGTGCAGCTTCCCAGCTATAAGGATATACAGTGCATCCGGAAAGTATTCACAGCGCTTCACTTTTTCAACATTTTGTTTTCTTATGGCCCTATTCCAAAATGGATTAAATTCATTATTGTCTTCAAAATTCTACAAACAATATCCCATAATAACAACATGAAAGAAGTTTGTTTGAATTTTTTGCAAATTTATTGAAAATAAAAAATCACATGTACATAAGTATTTACAGCCTTTGCCATGACAGTCAAAATTGAGCTCAGGTGCATCCTGTTTCCACTGATCATCCTTGATATATTTCTACAACTTGATTGGAGTCCACCTCTGGTAAATACAGTCGATTGGACATGATTTGGAAAGGCACACACCTGTCTATATAAGGTCCCACAGTTAACAGTGCATCAGAGCACAAACCAAGCTACGAAGTCCAAGAAATTGATTGTAGCCTCAGAGACAGGATTGTATCAAGGCACAGATCTGGGGAAGGGTACAGAACAATTTCTGCAGCACTGAAGGTCCCAATGAGCACAGTGGACTCCATATCATCCATAATTGGAAGAATTTTGGAACCACCAGGACTCTTCCTAGAATTGGCCGGCCAGCCAAACTGAGCGATAAGGGGAGAAGGGCCTTAGACAGCGAGAACCAAATGTTTTTTCAGCCTGGCTTCTCCCACGGTTTGCTCTGCCTGTTCCAGGATCTGTCAAATCATTTTTTTTCATGCCTGGGTTTCAAGAGGCTCAACCAGCTAAGTGTATTAAAGCACAGGATAATAGGGAGCTCATTGTACTTTGAAATCCGAATTCACCTGTTGTAAAGTCATTTATTTTGTCCCTACATATAGATGAATGCCTATAAAAGCCTCTACAATGGCACAAAGAATCCTTGTTTCCCACTGACAGCACAAGCCCTGATAGCATTTAAAATGTCTGAAAAAGATAGGACAGGGACAAACAGCATATAAGGGGGGCCACTACAAGCCCCATAAAGGTGGGCACAAATAAATGTTGTCACCCCCCCCCCCCTTACCACTCATTACCTAACACTGTATTCTATATGAATATAGAATTTGATTTACAAAAGCCATATACCATGTAATATACAATGATTATAAAAATCACACTACTTTGCATTCATTAACAAATATATTTTAATACAAGAAGTAGATTCGACTGCAATGCCCCTTAGCAGCCACCACTATTTGACCTCAGGATACCGACAGGGTTGGGATTGAACTTTACTGCCTCCTGCTATTATGGGGCTTTGACATGTGAGCTGCAACACATAAAATGAAGATGATATTCTTACAAATATATTCCACAACAATCAGTTTTATTATCCAACTCTTCAGCTAATGTAGATTTTAACAGGTGTTTTAGAAGAAATGATCATTAATGATCTTGAAATGTGGTATTTCCATTAATTCACATTTTAATTCACACTACTTTAATTACTAAGTTATCACTGGTAATCATTTTAGCCAGATATTGAATTCTTTCTGCATAAATGTATTTTTCATTAGAGATTAAGGTATTTTGTATTGATCAGCATCAAGTGCTAAATAACTTTTGACCTGTGCTTATGGGTCATTTTTAATTAATCAGTGATGACAAGGTCTGTATATCTCCTTTATTCAGTTTTAAGGTGAGGATGAGATAAGGCGCCTAGATTTTTTTTGCAATATAATTAAATTAGATTGTAGTTTACCTATTTAAAGTGCATCAACAGCTATAACATTTTAGTTTTAGATAGAATGATGAAAGATTGGTACGAATGCATGGTTTGTTGCTTTCGGTGTCGCTGTGGAAATTGATTTTCTCTAAGACTCACACATGTCCAGGCACGGTTCCCGGTTTCAGCGTGATTTTTTAAAGGGGTCCAAGTTCAGTTTTGTTTACTGGTTTATGTGTGATTCAGGTGTGAATTTTTACTTTAAAATCGCACCTGAAGCAGACTGAAAAAAGCACATGACTCTTATTAAAAAGCTCACCGTGGCCAGCCCACAGATATGTGAACCAGCTCCATATCGACGGCTGTCGATTCACATCAGGTGAATTGTATGCAGTTCAAAATGCATCCAATCTGCATATATGTGAGCCCAGCCTAAGTGTCCTGGTAACCCCTGTCATGGGGACTGAAAGAGAAGGAAAATATAAAATTGTTAGTTGTCTCTTAAACAGGAATGTTTAAGAGAAGGGAAATCTTCCACTGGAGACACTTGTTTTGTTAACAATTGTCTAAGAGGATATTTACCTCACAGTTTTATAATATATTTATTACAAGTACCTATATAGCGCTGCACTTTTTGGGATAACCTGTCAATTTAGGAAACCTTTACATATGCAGCGGAAATAAAGTGAAAGTATAATCCATAACAACCAGATTGTTGCAATCAGCTCAATTAAAGGCCCTATGCCATTTTGACAATTTACAGTCTCTTACTAGCTCATACCCTAACCCACTTAAACTCACCTTCCATGTTCCTCTGCTGCTCAAGTGCTCCACAGTCCTAACCCTAGGAAAGATCTGTGTCCAATGCTGCTGTAGCTTACACAGGATTATTGATCTCACCTAGTCTGTCATGTGACTGCCTTCAGGCCTGGTTGTCTGATGCTCAGATCCAAGAACATTATGGGAGGAGGTCACATAGTCAGCCATACCCAGAGGCTCCAGGTATTTCATGGCAGTTCTGCTGAAGGTAAACATAGGTGAACCAGGGAGGGTGGGCTACAAAGATTCTCTGTAAAGACTGAGTCTCTTTAAGGGCACAAGCTAGATTAGGTTCAAAGAGGGGACTTCAGATATACCTCTGGGAGTCAGAACAACGTAAACTTTTTTAAGTAAAAAGTCTTTTTTATTACACAGTATAGCCTTAAAAAAGTCAAAAAGTAATAAGATATATTTTGTTGTATGGATTTATTAATATAAATACAGTATCTCACAAAAGTGAGTACACCCCTCACATTTTTGTAAATAATTTATTATATCTTTTTCATGTGACAACACTGAAGAAATGACACTTTGCTACAATGTAAAGTAGTGAGTGTACAGCTTGTATAACAGTGTAAATCTGAGTGAGTATACCCCTAAGTAAAAATTTAAAAATTGGGCCCATAATGTCAATATGTTGTGTGGCCACCATTATTTTCCAGCACTATCTTAACCCTTTTGGGCATGGAGTTCACCAGAGCTTTACAGATTGCCACTGGAGTCCTCTTCCACTCCTCCATGACGACATCATGGAGCTGGTGTAGATTAGAGACGTGGCGCTCCTCCACCTTCCATTTGAGGATGCCCCACAGATGCTTAATAGGGTTTAGAGACATGCTTGGCCAGTCCATCACCTTTACCCTCAGCTTCTTTAGCAAGGCAGTGGTCATCTTGGAGGAGTGTTTGGGCTTGTTATCATGTTGGAATACTGTCCTGCAGCCCAGTCTCCGAAGGGAGGGGAATCATGCTCTGCTTCAGTATGTCACAGTACACGTTGGCATTCATTAATGAACTGTAGCTCCCCAGTGCTGCCAGTGCTGGCAGAACTCATGGCACCCCCACACCATGACACTTCCACCACCATGCTTGACTGTAGGCAAGACACATTTGTCTTTCTACTCCTCACCTGGTTGCCGCCACACACACTTGACAACATCTGAACCAAATATGTTTATCTTGGTCTCATCAGATCACAGGAGATGGTTCCAGTAATCCATGTCCTTAGTCTGCTTGTCTTCAGCAAACTGTTTGCGGGCTTTCTTGTGCATCATCTTTAGAAGAGGCTTCCTTCTGGGACTACAGCCATACGGACCAATTTGATGCAGTGTGCGGCGTATGGTATGAGCACTGTTAGGCTGACCCACCACCCCTTCAACCTCTGCAGCGATGCTGGCAGCAGTCATACATCTATTTCCCAAAGACAACCTCTAGATATGACGCTGAACACATGCACTCAATTTCTTTGGTCAACCATTCTTTGGTTGTCTGTTCTGAGTGGAACCTGTCCTGTTAAACCACTGTATGGCCTTGGCCACCGTGCTGCAGCTCAGTTTCAGGGTCTTGGCAATCTTCTTATAGCCTATGCCATCTTTAGGTAGAGCAACATTTCTTTTTTTCATATCCTCAGAGAGTTCTTTGCCATGAGGTGTCATGTTGAACTTCCAGTGAACAGTATGATAGAGTGAGCGTGATAACACCATATTTAACACACCTGCTCCCCATTCACACCTGATACCTTGTAACACTAAAAAGTCACATGACACTGGGGAGGGAAAATGGCTAATTGGGCCCAATTTGGACATTTTAGGGGTGTACTCACTTTTGTTGCCAGTGGTTAATACATGAATGGCTGTGTGTTGAGTTATTTTGAGGGGACAGCAAATTTACACTGTTATACAAGCTGTACACTCACTACTTTACATTGTAAAAAGTGTAATTTCTTCAGTGTTGTCACATGAAAAGATATAATAAAATATTTACAAAAATGTGAGGGGTGTACTCACTTTTGTGAGATACTGTATATATATATATATATATATATATTTTTTTTTTTTTCCCATCACTTTCCTTCACTTTTTTCTTCCTTTCCTTCACATATGAGGCTGATATCAGAGGCATAACTACGACCTTCAGAGCCCCGTTGCAATAAACTGTAAAGGCCCCCCCCGACCCCATATCGGGGCCCTTTTTAATGTTCTTCAGCAGGCCCCCTCCTGCCACCTTGGTCATGGTGGTAGAAGTCAGAAACACTGCACATGCTGGGATATTTACAGTTATGTGCTGGGGGCTAGTTGCACCCCTAGCACATATGATTTAGGCAGCCAGAAAATGTCATGCCCTTATTCATACATGTATGAACAAGGACATGATATATTATGACAAAACAAAGCTAGTTATTAAAAACATATTGCAACAGTTTACACACGCTAATGCACATACCTTTTCTACTTATTTTGCAGACTGCTGGCAGTTACTGCTGGCGGGTACTGCTGGTGTGGTTACTGCTGGCGGTTACTGCTGGTGGGTACTGCTGGCAGTTACTGCTGATGGTTACTGTTGGTGGGTAATGCTGGCGGTTACTGCTGGCTATTACTGCTGGTGGTTAATGCTGGTAATTACTGCTGGTGGGTACTGCTGGTGGGTAGTGCTGGCAGTTACTGCGGGCAGGTAGCACTGACAGGTATTGCTGGCAGTTTCTGCAGGTGGTTACTGCTGGTGGGTAATGCTGGCAGTTACTGCTGGCGATTACTGCTGGCGGTAACTGCTGGCGGTCACTGCTGGCGGGTAATGCTGGTGGATAATGCTGGCGGGTAGTGTTGGTGGGTAATGCTGGTGGGTACTGCTGGCTGGTAGTGTTGGTGGGTAATGCTGGTGGGTACTGCTGGCGGTTACTGCTGGAGGGTACTTCTGGTGGTTACTGCTAGTGGGTAATGCTGGTGGGTAATGCTGGTGGTTACTACTGCTTACTATTTCAAACCAGATTCATGGAGGGAGTGCCTGTGCTGGCTGCTAAATTAGCAATAAAGTGGATATCTGTTCTCTTTCCTTTGTATAATAAGGGTAGTGTAATTTACCATGCAACAGAGCTGGATGTAGCAGCTGTTTAAACAGATGTTTAAAAATACATGTCAGGAAGAGCAGTTTAGATGTTTAGAGGCAAAATCCCTCCATCAGATAATTTAATCTTTCTGGCTTTGGTTTCCTCTGTCTTCAGAGAATATATATATATATATATATATATATATATATATATATATATATATATATATATATATATATATATATATATTTATAAAAGGAAACGCTAAACAGCTGGAATTTAATTAGACACCATTACAGTTCCACATTAAGGTGCATTTACAATGCATTTGCAATGCACACATGAGGCCTTCCTATTGATTTCTAAAGCAGTTGAAGTATATTAGAATGCCACACAAGCATGCAGTAGTGTGCCATAAGGTTAAAAACCGACTTTAAACATTGAGCTAAGAGTACTTTTTTACCATAATTATACATACAGACAGAACTGATCCACTTCAGACTCTGTATCTTCAGTGGTTCACATGGCTCTTACTCACTTGGAGAAAAAAGGAATTTTATGTTAGACTGCTTTTTTAAAAAAATGTAGTTTTGCCTTCAGTACTATTATTCTACAAACTCTAATAGATAAATGGAATGAGCTTTGTGCAGCAGGCCCCAGACTTTTTAATAAATAGGCCCCAGTCTATTTGAACAATATTTCATCCTCTTCCATCATCCTTAATATCCCCCCCCCCCCCCCCATCGATGTGTGTTAAGCCCCTTAGTGTGCATACTACTGACCTAAAATTGTAAAATTGCTGAGATAAGTATCCGAGAAATCATATTGTGAAGTTTGCAGATGATGCAGCAGTAGTAGTACTCATTGTGATGAGTCTATGTATATGCAGGGAGTGTAGGTTCTGGAAGTCTGGTGCAAATTTAACAATCTCTCCATGAATGTAAAGAAGACCAGGGAGATAACTGTGGACTTTAGGAAGACAGGTACTACTCGCCCTCCTCTCTACAACTAGGGGTAATCTGCAACTGCTGATATGGCCCCTTGCTTTATATATTTGATAATGCACATTTCTGTTAACCTGGAACACCAATACAGTTAGCATAGTGAAGACAGTCTAAGTATCAACGTCTTTACTTTTTGAGCAGGTTGAAAGGTGCTGGCCTTGGTACTTCAGTCCTTATCTCATTTTATAACTGTGTGGTTGAGAGCATCCTTACATATTATATTACATTAGCATTTTGTACAGTGATTGTTCTACTGCAGATAAATAGGCATTGCAGCAGGTAAAAAAGACTGCCCAGAGTTTTTAGTGGCATCAATTTTCCCACCATTAATAATCCAACAGCAAATGTAGGAAGATGACCATCACGGCCTTCAGCAGGGCAGAACACAGGGGGTCAAGAAGGTACAGTATAGGGGCAAGAGGGGATATGACATAGGAAGCAGCAGGGTACATGACATGGGGAACAGCAAGGCACATTGCATGAGGGTAGCAGGGCACATTCATGGGTGCAGCAGGGCACATTACATATGAGGCACAGTAGTGCACATTACATGGGAACAGTTATGAGGCACATTACAAAGGGGCAGCAGCATAACACATTACATATGAGCAGCAGCAGGACACATTACATAGGGGCATCAGCAGGACATATTACATAGGGGTAGCAGCAGAGCACATTACATGGGGTCAGCATTAGAGGGGCACATTCCATGGGGCAGCATTACAGAGACACAATAGAGTAGTGGAGTGGTTTGCTTCTCATGCAGAGCAGCACACAGAAGCTGCTGTGAGTCCTCTAGTGGTGCACTGTTCTCTGCCAGCCCACCTCTTTCGTCCATCCTATGTGATGTCACATGCAAGCACCTGAGATGGACAGGAGGGGAGGAGGAAGCAACCAGGAACAGCCCAGACACTCATTATTTCCCTGCACTGCTCTGCATATAGAAGAAAAGACAGAATAGTGTGGGGATGTGAATTACCTGTCAACTGCCTGAAACTGATCTGTAGATTGTAGCAGAACCCCTAGAGACTTCTCGTGTAACTCCAGTTGTGAAACCCTGCTTTCTCTGGTTGAAGTGTAATTAAAACAGAACATTTTTTTTTTCGATTTTAAGCAGAGTTGTGAGGTATTAGAACACCTGCCAGATTTTTACTGCAGGCTTTGTACCCATTAGGAGAATTACTCTGTGTTCATCCTGGGCTGAAAATGAGGAAAACCCAAAATGTTGAGTTGTCACCATAGCTGAAATAGAGGGAAAAATCTTCCAAGGGGGCACTTGTTCTAAAGACAACTGTCTAAGAAAAGATTTACTCTCACTTCTTGTTGTGTCTAAAGGACAGGAAATCGAGAGACATTTCCCAAGTGAAAAAAGGCTGGGCTTTAGAATCACGTTTATTCTGGGGTGTCCAAACTTTTGAACTTCTTTGGCCACATTGGAAGAAGAGGAATTGTCTTGGGACACACATAAAATACACTAACAATACGAAGAGCTGATGAGCAGAAAAAGTCAGGTAGATTACAAGTTAATGATCACTGATATAGATAATGGGGTTGATTTACTAAAGGCAAATATACTGTGCACTGCAAGTGCACTTTCTCCAGAGCTTGAAGATGTAGAGCAACTGCAATTGCAGTGCACAGTATATTTGCCTTTAGTAAATCAACCTCCATGTACCTATCTGAGTAATAAAACTTCATTTTTTGTAATATTTCTTTTTATAGAAGTAAAAGAGGGAAACATAAAACTAGTGAGGCATCTGACACAGTTTTTTTTTAAATAAATTAACTTATCAATATCTTGTTTGATGGATGTAGTAGCAATTCTTAATTAATTCTCAAGGCACTAATCAAATAGTTTGATTCTAATTTTGGTCTTTGTGTGCTTCATCCTCATCCTCACAAATATAGGTGCTGCCGAAAACTGATGAAATTAATAAGGCGTGATTGTGAAGGGTGGGATATTTTTCTTTGGGAAGATAAAACGTATAAAGGTCCAGTGAAAAGACACTATCAATTTCGTCTTTAGTTGCATGTGTTTGATAAGTGTAAATGTATTTGAGCAAACCCCTCCCCCCACCCCAAAAAAAAATAAAATTAACATTTTTTGTATGTGTATGATTTTGTGTTGGGTTGCAATCTCATTTGTCTTGCGTCGCAGGTTGGACACCAGTTCTTTAATCATGATGTACTTCAATAAATTGATTTTACAGGTAAGTATGTATTAAAAAATCTATTTTTCTTTTCGTGCATCACAGGACACAGAGCCATAAATCAATACATATGGGATGTCCAAAAGCAATGGATCTGAGGGAAGGGGGACACCAAAAGATACTGGCATCCGACAACAAAAGAGATTACATCACTGCCTGCACAACACTGCGGCCAAATACAGATTCCTCCAGGGTCCCAACATCCACTCGATGGAAATAAGTAAACATATGCACCGACGACCAGGTTGCGGCCTTGCAAATCTGAGCCATAGAGACTTGATGGTGAAGTGCCCAAGAGGCCCCTTCTGCTCTGGTAGAATGTGGCTTTTACAGGAAAAGTTGGAACCTTCCCTTCTAAATCATACGCCTGGGTAATAACCTGGCAAATCCATTGAGAAAGTGTAGACTTAGTTGTTGTTAACCCCTTCCTGGGCCCTTCTGGCAGCATAAACAAGCTCTCGGTCTTACGAATCCGAGGTGATCTTTCCGAGTAAAACTTAGGTGCATGCATTACATCAAGAGAATGCAATAACTTTTCCTCCTCTGAGTGAGGATCTGGAAAAAAGGAAGGTAGTATAATGTCCTGTTTAAATGAAAGGCGGACACCACCTTGGGCAAAAAACCTGGGTGTGGACGTAGAATCACCCTATCTTGATGAAAAATCAAGAATGGCTCTTTATAAGAAAGAGCTGCTAGTTCGGATACCCTTCTAGCTGAAGTTATCGCATTCAAAAATACCAGTTTGTTGGTCAGAAGAACCAGAGGGATCTGCCCCATGGGCTCAAAAGGCTGTTTTTGTAAAACTTCCAGAACCAAATTTAAATTCCAAGGACATAATGGTGGCTTCATAGGTGGACGAAGGTCTGAACCAATGAATGGGAAGCGATCAGTTCTTGGAAGAAAACCGATAAGGCTGAAATCTGCCCTTTAATAGTGCTCAAGGCTAATTTCATATCTACCCCTGCTTGAAGGAAAGCTAGAATTCTGCCGATTATATATTTGTGGGGATGCCATTTCCTGGCTTCACACCAGGAAATGTAGGATTTCCAGACCCTGTAACAAATGTTTCTAGAGACTGATTTCCTAGCATTTATCAGGGTATAAACTGCAGGGCTAGATACACCCCGCTCCTTCAAGATGAAGGCTTCAATAGCCAAGCCATCAAATTTAGAGACTGTACAGCAGGCTGGAATATTGGACCTTGAGAGAGTAGGTTCGGACGCAGTAGAAGGGCCCAAGGCCTTGTCACTGCCAACTTTTGGACTTGTGCATACCAAACCCTCCTTGGCCATGCCGGAGCTACCAGGATTACTGGTTTCTCCTCTAGCTGGATCCTGCACAACAGACACGGTATCAGCTGTACCAGAGGAAAGGCATAAATCAGGGAATACTCCTTCCAAAGAGTCACTAAAGCACCCACTCAGACTGTGAGTGGATCCCTGGTCCTGGACACAAATCTCTTCAACTTGTCTGGGACCCCCCCAGCGTAGGCAGATTGATTAAAAAATCTTGGGATGTAAGGACCATTCCCCTGGTTGATGGCTCAGAAAATCTGCCTGCCAGTTCTCTATTCCTGGAATAAAAACTGCTGTCAGGCATGGCACAAAACTACAAAACTTCTCTGCCCAGGACAGAATGATATCCACCTCTTTCTGGGCTGACTGACTCTTTTTGCTTCCTTGATGGTTGATATAAGCCATGGCCGTGGCATTGTCCTATTGCACCCTGACAGGGTGACCCCAAAGTCTGGGCATCCAGTATTTCAAAACCCGACTGACTGCTCAGATTTCCAGAATGTTGTTTGGGAGACCTCCCTTTACCCAAGACCATTTCCCTTGGACAGTGGCTTCCTCCAGAACTGCTCCCCAGCCGGAGAGACTGGCATCTGTAGTCACCACCTTCCAGGTTACTGGAAGAAAGGATTTCCCCTTCTCCAGACTTATAGTCACCAACCACCAATTTAGACTCTGACGTACTCTTGGTACCAGAGACTTGGACCAGTCCAGAGACTGAACCCTTCCGGTTCATTTAGACAGAATGTTGTTCTGCAAGGGTCTGGCATGTAATTGAGCATAGGGAATTGCCTTTGAATGCGGACACCATCTTCCCCAATAACATCATGCAAAGACGTACAGAAAGATATCTCAGCCTTACTACAGAATTCCTTTTGGAAATCCTAGATCTGGCTAGATCTGGCCCTTAATAATAATTTTTTTCAATTTTTAGGAAATTATTACCAACAGATCAGAGGTACCGCCATGGGTGCCCCATGGGTTCCCTCCTCTGCCTGTTTACATCTAGGCCTCTGGGAGGAGGAAACGGTGTATGCTTCTTCCATGTACCTCAGCCATGCTCTGACTTGGCTGAGGTACATAGACGACATACTCCTTGTTTGGAATGGTACACCAATTGAATTAGAGCAATTCATGTGAGAACTTAATCTTAATAGTAGAAACATCCATCTTACATTTACAGTGGACCAGGTACAAATTTCCTTCCTGAATTTAATCATTCAGTTCAAAGATGGCAGGCTTTTAACATCTACTTATAGGAAGAGTACGGCGGACAATACCCACCTTAGAGCAGATAGCCATCACCCCGAACCTCTGAAAAAAGGCGTACCGGTGGGACAATTTATTAGGTTGAAGAGGAACTGCTCCCACTATGGTGATTACCTTAAGGAAGCTAAAAAACTGTATGAACGGTTTAGAGAATGGGGTTACTCACACTGCACATTACGGAAAGCTAAATGTAAAGCACAGAGAAGCACGGAAGATTTGTTGTTTATTAACTATTTTCTTATTATTCATTTATTTATTCACTATTGTTTTCACATATTTATTACTATATTTAAAGACCTATTCCCATACTCTATAAAAATGATCCTTGAAGCGCAGTATTCCCACCATTAATAATGATCCTGGGACACAGCTTCTTTACTTGGGTGCCTTCTTGTTTTTCACTATCTACACAGAGTGCATGAATTTGGAAATTTATTTTATGAACTTTTAGAGTCCTCTTGATATTTTGCATAATTTCATTTGACATCTGTTATATATGTTTATGGGATATATCTGATTTATTAATTACACAATGAATTAATTTATTTTGAGTATGTATGGGAGGCTAGAGGGGACAGCGCACTAGTGCTTAGTTTTTATTTAGTTAGTTTACACGTCTTACCTGATGTTATTCAGGTGCAGAATTCCCTGATATTGTATGGTGTACTGAGCGCAGGATTTATTTTTCTTTTTTTACTCTATGTATAATTTTTATTACTGAGGAGAATAATGAGCATACAAGACTCCACTTAGTGTGCAAATCATAGTCACCAAAAAATCTACATTTAGAATATGTAAATAAGAACAAAAAATATTTAAAGACAAGACTTTTGTAAATCTCCCCCATAGTGTATGTATGTAGGATTTTCTAAGAGAGAGGACACCTCTGCCTACCAGCTTCAGGCAGCACTTTGATTTTGAAACTGGAAACTGTGCTGGTATTGCTATCACACACAGCCCTACTGATGGCCATGGAAAGCTGATGTTGTCATTTTCTTCTATACTGTCTAAATGTGCTACATATCTCTGTGCATGCAATATTGTTTTTATAATATAAATTTTTTTCACTTGTTACACACCTTTGTATCCTCTGTTCTGTTTTTTTCTTACATTCATTTATGGACCATCCCTGTCCATTGTTTTAGTGCTACAGAACCACTTTTAAGTGAAGCATACCTACATATTATGTTTGACAATGCTGAGCCATTTTTTTGACCTAAGAGACTTTCTCATCTAGAAATCTTAGCGCAGGGCATCATTTGCTTTTTTAAATCATTAAAACTCTCCCATTCAGACCAACTGGTCAGGGGAGCCACCCACTGCACTATACACACTATTGAGAAACTAGACTCTACTTCAAAAAAGAAGCTGGGCTTTTCTTTATCGACTGGCTTACAGTGGAGCAGGCTACCTAAAGAACAAGATCTGAGTGGGTGAGATTAAAAGCTTGATGATGTTATGGGACTTTTCCCCACTGTCATGTTACACAGAACTGTTTATTGAACCAAAAAATTATTTAAAAGTCCATGCAAATTTTTAATGTTACACATTATTTTTGGTAAATAGTGCAACTAAAAAAAAAAAAAAAAAAAACATTTACACAGCTTTGGGAGAAAGGAAAACTAGTTTTCATTATGTTCCCCACCCAATTCATACTTAGTAAAATCAGGATTCAAGCAAGTGAGCTTTTTGTTAACACACATGCACAGCCTTCTGGACAAAGGGGATCTTCTCTTATCACTTACTGAAATGAAGCCCAATATAAAAAGCGCATTTTTCAACTAATAATTTGTGTTTAGAGTATGTAGTACAATGTTTAAACCAAATATATAAGTAAACTGAATTGCTAAAATAAAAAACATATATTCCTCACGCAGCAGTGTTTTCAACTAGATATAAGACTTGGGCAGGGGGGCTACAGGAAAAAAAAAACAAGGGCATGGGCTGCATATGCTGCGTTTGACAAAGAATATAAAAAGACTTTAAAAAAAATGTGTGTTTGTACTTAATAAAATTATTATTTTTCTGTAAGTCCATCAGGTTTATGTAATTTTGTCAAATTAGATGCAAACAATATACAATTAAATTCTTTATAAAAAGAAAAAAAAGTATGGTGGCGCTGCTAAAAGGCAAATTGACATATGTGCAAAAGTAACAGATAAATACATTCTGTATGTGATGTGTGTGGACCAAAATGTACTCAAATGTGCCTTGCAAAAATCATAAATGTAACTAAATAAATACATAAATATCAATCAGTTGAAACCTGATAATAATAAATAAATACAGAGCCAATGCTGAATCAATATTAAATAAATAAATATAAAGTCCAATAGTCTCAATGTGTAAAAAATGCAAAAATACAAAAATATCCATAGTGCTGAGGATCAATCCAACATATGTGCAAAGAAACACGGAATGTATGAAAACTATATATTGTGTATAAGCTAAATATACCTCTACAAAGAATCATAACCATAAATAAATAAATAGAAATCAATAAATATAAACCTGATGGTAATAAATATATAAACAGTGCTAAAAATCAAAAGGCCAATTCTGAATCAATATCACATAAATTAGTAAATTATAAAGTCCAGATAATCCCAATGGTGCAAAGTGCAAAAATAGTGCAAAAAAGTGTCCGTAATTCTAAGAGTCAATCCGTGCAGATAGGTGCAATAGTGTAATGGTGCTCCCCCAATAGGACCACACTCACCGGATGGAAGTACCCCTACAGGGGTCGAAAGTATACAGCCAATAACCAAGGTCATATGTTCCCAACCACTATGGCACCGATCAACCCAGATGAAAATTCACCATTATAAAAGGGTAGCTCCTTTCTAGCGATTTTAGGGAGCAATCCTCACGGGCATACAAAAAGAGAAACTTGCATAGTGTGAATCTATTAAAATGAACAATTTATTAAGTAGCAGTACACTTTGAGACTATTGGACTTTATATTTATTTATTTGATATTGATTTAGTATTGGCTCTGTATTTATTTATTATTATCAGGTTTCAACTGATTGATATTTATTTATTTACATTTATGATTTTTGCAAGGCACATTTGAGCACGTTTTTGTCCACACACATCACATACAGAATTTATTTATCTGTTCCTTTTGCACATATGTCAATTTGTCTTTAGGCAGCGCCACCATACCTTTTTTCTTTTTATATTGTTATACCCACTAGGGGTATTTGAGTTAGGCAGCAGCCTTTATATTCCTCAGATATCCTGGCACAGAATTTTCATAAATTAATGAAATTCTTTGAATACTGTAGCTTAGTCTTTACTTGTTAGATATATATAAAAAAAAATTATACTAAGTAGGAATTTACATTTTATTTTACATACAATGTTATAGAAGGCCAATGTCATTTCAGAGTAAAGAATTCTCTCTGTGTGCTTTAGCTGATGGTGTTTTTTTGTCTAAATGCAATTTCTGGATAACACCAGAGATTATCATTCACCATCTGCTGAGAATTCTGTTCTTACATAACGAATCAACACTCTACCCTTATAATGAATGAGTTATAAAAGGCAATTAGCTAAAAAGAATTGATTTCTTTTTTTCCCTGAGAAGATAAAGCAGACTTGTCAGAACAGAAAGAGATTGTACTGTCTCCAAGTGATTGAAGAAATTAAGTTTATCACAGCAAGTCCGGGAAATTTCTTAAGTGCATCTGGTGAAGGACCAGATGGGATCACTCGGAAACTTTACGTTTTAATTTTGGCTGGTACAGATTCTATCACTTGCTATATTCTCCAGAAATATATATTCCAGTTTAAGCTCAAGATGACGTAGGTTGCATTATTACTTGTATTTTTTTTTCTTTCTTTGCCTTTTTAATCCTTCGTTGTATTTCTTACCTTCTTTTTATTTACAACTTTGTCTCCAATTCTGTGCTTACTTTTGTATATTAATTACTAACAATAGCACATCTCGCTGTTCAATTGCAAAAGCAAAAAAAAAAAAAATATGTCTCACTATGTCTGAATGCAGCACTGTCACAGCTCACTAGTACCAGAAATCAGTCAGGTTTTCTTCTGTCAGAGAGTGGGTTAGGTGCTCCTCATCAGTCCCTGAGGTGCTGGTTGTGGGTATTTCTATGTCTTTAAAATGGTTCACAACAGTGTTCTGGTGTGATGCTTGCCAGTTTGAAAAAAGGAAGGGTGATTCCTGGTCTGATCTGACAAAAGGGGGACAAGACATTTGTCATTCTGGGAAAGTAGAGAAAGGGTCAGTGAAGTGAGTTGTGCTGAGGAAAGGCCTTAATCAGCTTAAGGGAGATGTATTATGGATGATAGGTGTTTTTCAGTCTGGGAAGGTTGTGGGGAACTCATAAATTTGAGGGGATGCATATAGTAGCTGTCAATCCAGGTCTAAATTGAAGTGGGTGGCAGAAAGTTGTGCATCATAAACTAACCAGTGTAAATAGGGTTGACGCCACTTTGGTACAGAGGACATCTACAGGTGATGGACAGTAAGTAAGAATGCCTTGCTTACTCAGTTTTTAAAATTAGAAATAAAAAATGTATTGTAGACATAATAAATCATCAAGACCTGATTTCTGCATAACCAATCATAGGACACCGCCAAGGGGAGCCACATGGACAACTACACAGTGTGTTACTGGCTGTCATTAACACATTCCTATAAATAATAGGTGCCAGACATAGACTCTGTCTGTCTTTGCAGTGCACACAAGCCCTATATTTTGTCCCTGAAGAGTTTGTGCATTTTTATTGGAGAACGTTTATTCAATGTACCTGCATTTCCGACCATTCTGGTTCCATACACGTATGCCTAAACTTCTGTCAGTTTCCCCTACACATCTGATTCTCAGTTTAGGTGTGCTAAAACAAAGTGGCCTAACTGTGCAGCCTTAGCATGACCTTTGTTGCTTGAGCTTTCGAGTGTTCTACTAAGGGTAGCCAGTCCATAGGGGAAGAAGGGGAGAAGCACAATACAGATATTTCAGCAAAGTTGATGTTAGTAATCAACAGGCTTAGGACAGAACATTTTCTTATTAACTGGAATGTTTATTAGATGTAAAAATTTTCACAGGTATGCAATCTATAATTTATAACTCTGATTTAAGAAAAGAGGTGCAGAACTTTAGTAAGAGTGATGTAGTGAAACAATCCATTTTCCGATGTTCATTTATCTATTTCATTCATTAGTCAGGGCACTGAAAGCATAGCTGCAGGGGGGAACCTATGACCATAGGCAGCCTGCCCTTCTACAATGCAGGGTGAAAGGAAGCAGCAAAAATTAAATGTAGAACTATTAAATTCTTTGGATACACAGTAGGCTGCCAATCCTCCTTAAATTAAAGAGGGTCCAAAAAAAAAAATTATAACAAGCAGGTCTGAAAGGAGAGATAGAGGTTCTGCTACTACTGCTTACATGACATCTTCCTCTTACTTTTCTCATCCCTCTCTCTATTCATCTTTCCCTTCTTCCACTCCACCTTTTATTCTTCCTCCTTTCCTCCCCTTCCACTTTCTCCTTCACAACCCCTCTCCTTTCTGCAGTGTATAAATAGCAGTAATAGTACCAGCCACTGTACCACAGTACCACTTGCAGTACTAAAGGAGGAAACACATGATTCTGCACTGAAGAGATAAAGATACGCCACAGCACCAACAACTCCAAGTGTACATAAAGTGAGAAGTGGCCTCAGCCTATATTTCCCGCAATAACCAAGCCCTCCGACACAAAAAGAAAGTTGAATAGATGAAAAATAAAAAAATTAAAAATCAATACAAAAATACCCAAACTGTGTACCAGATAAAAAACATGTGTGTATAAAACATCAAAAAGTTTATTGACAAAATGAAATGCATGCCAGCACCCTGTCTGGTGGTGGATTCATCAGAGCAGTGGCTTTGACCTGGCTTTGACCTTTTGACCTTGGCACTATGTGAAGCACATATCAGGTCACAGTCTGCACTACAGAGGTTTGTGGGATAAATAAGTCAAATTAGCAGCAAAATCCCTGACTCCTTCTCCTCCTTGTTCCTCACTTTATACATCCACAAGAGATTCCAGAGGCTTAGGATATGCTGTTAGAGATCAAAAGGGAGGAATGGGTGGTGCTGCCTTGGAAGGAACTATGAGTGTGTCTAGGCAAAATCCTAATGCATGAAAGCCTTAAGTATGTGATAAATAGATGTAAAGTGCTGGTATATTTGGTATACCAGCACTGGCATGTTTATTAGATGTAACAATTTTTACAGGTATGCAATCTAATTTATAAATCTGATTTACGAAAAGAGGTGAAGGGTACATGCTGATATACTAAATATATCAGCACTTTACATCTGTTTATCACATACTTAAGGCTTTCAGGCATCAGGATTTTGCCTAGACACATTCATATTTCTTTCCAAGGCAGCACCACCCATTCCTTCCTTTTGATCTCTGATGGCACATGTACATGTGTACATGTTCTAGTTTTGATTCCACTAATAACAGGTCTATAATGGCAAAGACTTTGATCTCTTTTTAAATATAGGCACCACATTGGCCCTTCGCCAATCCAGTGGTACTATTCCAGTCCTTAATGAGTCCCTAAAAATTAGAAACAAAGGCTTTGAAATGACAGAGCTCAATTCTTTTAGGATGCGTGAGTGGATGCCATCTGGTCAAGTCACTTTATCCATCTTTATTCTGTCTAAATATTTCTGGACTATGTCACTTTTAAGCCATTGTGGATTATTTGGGGCTGTGTCAATACCGTCCTGTGGCTTGATAAAACACAGTGGACAAACACCAGCAGACGACAAGGCTCACCAAATCATTACTGACTGTGGAAACTTCACACTGGACCTCATGAAACTCCGATTATGTGCCTCTCCACTCTTCCTCCAGACTCTGGGACCTTGATTTCCAAATGATATGCAAAAGTCTGTGATGATTTGGGGAGCCATGTCATCTGCTGGTGTTGGTCCACTGTGTTTTATCAAGTCCAAAGTGAGCGTAACTCTCTACCAGGAAATTCTAGAGCACTTCATGCTTCCCTCTGCTGGCCAGCTTTATGAAGATGCTAATTTAATTTTCCAGCAGGACTTGGCACCTGCCCACACTGCCAAAAGTATTAATACCTGGTTTAATGATCATGGTATAACTGTGCTTCATTGGCCAGCAAACTCACCTGACCTGAACCCAATAGAAAATCTGTGGGGTATTGTCAAGAGGAAGATGAGAGACACCACACCCAACAATGCAGGTGAGCTGAAGGCCTCTATCAAAGCAATCTGGGATTCCATAACACCTCAGCAGTGCCACAGGCTGCTTGCCTCTATGCCACATCGCACTGATGCAGTAATTCATGCAAAAGGACCCCTGACAAACTATTGAGTTCATACTATACTATACATGGACATACTTTTCAGTAAGCCAACATTTCTGTATTAAAAAAACTTTTTTTTTAATTAGTCCTATGTATTATTCCCATTTTCTGTGATACTAAAGTTTAGGTTTTCACTAGCTGTAAGCCATAATCATCAAAATGAAAAGAAGGAAATGCTTGAAATATATCACTCTGTGTGTAACGCATCTATATAAAATATATGAGTTTCACTTTTTGAATTGAATTACTGAAATAAAATAACTTTGTGATAATATTCTAATTTTATGAGATGCACCTGTATAAACCATAGTTTGTGGACTCTATAACTTTCCTACACTGATTTTGGTTATTTTCACCAAAGAAATGTATCAGTATGCATTTTGGCCTAAATTTTTGAAGAAAGATTATTTATTTGCAAAATGGTATAACAGAAACAACTAAAAATGTGTTTTTTTCCTAAATTTTGGATCTTTTTTGTTTATTTAGTAAAAATGTAAAAACCCAGCATTGAATAAATACCACAGAAAGAAAGCTCTATATGTGTGAAAAAATTATAAAAATGTCATATGGGTGCAGTGTTACATGACTATGCAATTTTCATTTAGGTGCGACAGCGCTGAAAGCTGAAAGATGTCCTGGGAAAGAAGGGGTTAAAAGTGTCTGGTATTGAAGTGGTTATGAACCTCTTTGCTGCCTTTCTTGATGAAGGGATGAAAATCAAAAGGCCTCCAATATTCTGACACCTAAAAGGAGGTCAGACCCAGGTTACAAACAGCTCCTGAACCACAGGATTGCTGACTACATTGGGCCCCGGGCTAATGTGGACACTTTCAAAGGGAGGACCCCGTGGATTATTGGGTGTCCAAGCTGGACTACTGGCTGGAGCGTGCACAGTATGTACTAGAGCTTCTGGATTCCCCTGCAGCCAGTGTGCTGTCTAAAAGAAAGCCTATCTGGAGCTTCAAAAAAGCTACACTGTAATCACCTTCTAGTCTGGCAGGCTGAGCCACTATTTGTCCATTTTCTGAATGGGAGTATTTGTAACACAAAATCTATTAGAAAGCCCCAGAGTGGGCAATTCCAATCCACCATTTTTTGTTTGTTTTTTATTGGTTAGTTTTGATTTTTTTTTTATTTGTATATTTATTTATATTTGTTATTTATTTTAGTTTTTTCTTTATTATCTAGTCATGCTCTTTGTTACTATTTTTTCCTTCAAAAATTTTTATTTTGTTGTAATAAGAACAAGAACACAACAAATACAACAACAAGCATAGCAGATATGAACTGGGTTACAAACTACAATAACATGTGAGAAGGATTCTGAAAACATTCGGAATGCTTGAATTGCTCTAGTAACAGGACATCAAACCATAACATTTCCAAGAATTAGGATACTGGCTATGATCATAAAAGGTAATCCAAAGAAAGGGAACATCCAGGATATATCAAGTCCAGACTAGACCCTGAGCAACGTCCAAAAAAAGGGAGACTACAAAACCCCATCCACGACCCTCCCTCCCCGGGCAGATCCAGGAGAGGAGGGTGGAATTCATGTAGACAAACTCAGGCAAAAAAAACTTGTGAAGATTAAACGACCCAGTTCAGAATGAGAGGGATAGAGAGAAAAGAAGGAGAGTGGGTAAGAGCGGGGGAAAGAAAAAGAAGGGGAGGGAGGAAGCAGCTGCGAACCGGAGAGGCACGCCCAGAATTGGTAGTTTAAGGCAGGCCCGGAACAAATGATATTCCCAAATAGGCTGCCCATGGTTCCCAGATCCTTTCAAACTTAGTAACTGTGTCCGTTAGGCTGGCTACCATCTTTTCTTGTGACATGATCCACGTAATTTTATTTCTGATTTTTCTGATAGACACCGTTCGTTGCTTCCATGCTGCCGCAATTGTCATTTTGGTCCCCAGAAAAACAAAAAACAATAGTTGTTGCGTATGTTTGGGTATTTTAGGTACTCTGGCGTTTAGTAATGCAATGGCCGCTTGTCTAGGGATTCTGAGTCCAATGACTTTGGATATCATGTGGAATACTCTATTCCATGTGCCTCTCAGTTGTGGACAATCCCACCACACGTGGAGCATATTACCCGGACTCTGGCAGCCTCTGAAACATAGTGGAGAGGAAGAGGGAAACATTTTATGAAGTCTCGTAGGCACCAAGTACCAGCGAGTTGAGACTTTTATGTTTGCCTCAATCAGGGATATGTTTTTGATTCCTTTAAAAGAGCGAAAAAACATATGTCCCCATTCCTCTGCCTCCCATGACTCCGCCAGGTCCTTTTCCCATGCTTCCATGTAGGGTAGTTTAGATCCATCAGACATTAGAGCCATGTATATCAAGGAAATGCCACCCCTTTGTGCCTCCGAGTTTCCGCACCACGTCTCATATACCGTAAATGACATTGGGGGAACCATCCCTGCAGAAATTGATTGTAAAAAGTGAAGGATTTGGTGAAACCTGAAGGTTTCCGACTTAGGCATCTTTAGCTTATCACAGCAATGTGTCAGGGAGTACGGGCCCCTAGAGGTAAAGAATTGCCCTATACGGTATAGACCCTTATCTAGCCACCATTGAAATGCTTTGATGTTCATACCCGGTGGGAATCTTGGGTTGTTGAAAATATGAGAGAGCGGTTGAAGAGAGGAAATCAGGGCTGGTAGAGTTTTCAGGGAATCCCAGAGTGTAAAAGAAGCCGATAGCGTAGGAGCTAGGATAGGCGGTCTTAATTTAGAAGGGACCCAAAGAAGGAAGTCCAATGTAAACGTCGGTACCGCCTGTCTCTCCATTTGAACCCAATCTGGTTTTTCAAACCGCGAGTATACTATTGAGAGTTGAGCTAGCCTCGCAGCCTGATAATAAGCCCAGAAGTTCGGGACTCCCAGTCCCCCTTGTTTTCGTGGCCTAAATAGTACTTTGCGTTGCAGCCTATGGCCCGATTTACCCCAAATAAATTTCATTACCGTATTTTGAAATTTTTTCAGCTGATCCCTGAGTACAGGGATAGGCAAAGCTCTAAAAAGATATAATAATCTCGGAAGCACATTCATCTTGATCGAGTTAATTCTGCCCAGCCAGGATAGATTATGAGCAGACCATTCCGCCAGTTCTCTCCCCAAGGATTGATAGATTGCTGTGTAATTCAATTTATGGAGTTGTTCTATTCTGGAAGATAAGTTTATGCCTAGATATTTGATATGAGACTCACTCCACTTAAACTTGAAAGAAGATTGGAGGCTAAGGGCTTCCTGGGAATTGACGGAGACATTAAGAATGGAGGATTTAGCGAAATTCACCTGTAGTCCCGAGATTTTCGCAAATTTGTCTAGTAAGGAACAGATGTTTGGGAGGGTTGTCGTGGGGGATGTGACAAATAAAAGAAGATCGTCCGCAAATAGAGCACACTTGTGTTCAGATGACCCGCAGAAGACTCCTTTGATGTTGGGATCCGCACGGATTGCCAATGCCAAAGTTTCTATAGCTATTGCAAAGATTAAAGGTGAGAGAGGACATCCCTGTCTCGTGCCTTTTGAGATAGGGAAAGGTTCCGAGTAAAACCCCTGATACCTAACTTTAGCTGTGGGTGTCGAATATAGGGAGTGCATAATACCCATGAATTTGCGTCCGAATCCCCATTTGGTTAGCAGCGCGAAAAGGTATGGCCATTCCACCGAATCGAACGCTTTTTGTAAGTCCACCGAAAGCAGCAGTCCTTCCTGGTGCCTCGACCCGTCCCACCCTGATTGAAGAACTGTGATAACATCCACAGCCCTTCTAATTTGGTCTGGACCTTGCCTGCCTGGCATAAATCCCACCTGGTCCTTATGGATGTATGTAGTTATAAAAGAGGATAACCTATTAGCTAGGATTTTAGTTAGTATTTTTAAGTCGTTATTTATCAGGGATATTGGTCTATAATTGCTTACCTCACCAGGGTCTTTGTCGGGCTTGGGGATTACTGAGATGAAGGCTGAATTACTGTCTTTATCCAGTGGGTTGCCTGAGTGTATATTGTTAAAATATCTGAACATGTGGGGGGTTAAGTACGTTTGAAAAGTTTTGTAATATAAATTAGAGAACCCGTCTGGGCCAGGTGCTGAGTTCACTTTAAGCGATTTGATAACCTCTGTGACCTCAAATTCTGTAAAAGGCTCATCAAGCCTGGCTCTATGGTCAGAGGATATAGTAGGAATATTGAGGTCCGAGAGAAAATGGTCTAGGTTAGAATCAACCCCTGTCATATCGGAGGAGTACAGTTGTCTGAAAAAATCTGCAAAGGCCGGAAGTATACGTTTGGGGTTTTGGGATCTGTGGCCCCCTGGGAAAGAAAACTTGGGTATGTGGGTCGCACGAACTTGGGGTTTCAGTTTAGACGCTAGCATGGAGCCTATTTTATCTCTGTGGTGGTAGAACTTGGCTCCCTGCCATCGCAGGTACTTTTCGGCCGAACTGGTGAGGGCCAGATTAAGTGCAGCTCTGGCCTCATCCAATACGCGTGTAGAAACCGAAGAGGGGTTAGCCTTGTGTTTGGCAAGTAGGACAGAATAGTCCTGTTCTAAATTGGCAATATGTGCCCGTCTATCTCGTTTAATTTTAGAAGCCATTTGGATCAGTTTGCCCCTAATGGTGGATTTATGAGCCGCCCACAGCACCTCCGAGGAGGTGTCCCCTGTATTGTTGAGAAGAAAGTATTCAGAGATAGCCTTTCCAATTTCGGTTACCCTGCAAGGTTCGCTAAGCATAGCTTCATTAAGTCTCCAGTGGAAGGTGGCATTAGTGGGTTGGGGTCGGGAGATCGTAGTCACTACCATTGAGTGATCCGACCATACTGCGTCCTTAATGGACGTGGAGTGGACAAACGGCAGCAAAGAAGAAGACATGAGAATGTGGTCGATTCGTGCGTACGTCTGATGTGGGTGAGAGAAGTGAGTATAGTCTTTGGTTGTGGGATTGAATTCCCTCCAGCAATCTACCAATCCAGTTTGTTGAAGCAACTTGGCTATTTTCAGGCTGTACTTAGGGGGTCTAATGGACTGGGATCCCGGGGGTCTGGATTTATCCAGGCTAAAATCAAATGCTGTGTTGGAGTCTCCCCCAAAAAGTATATGGCCCTCCAAATGAGGGAGGAGCTTCTTAAACATATTCTGAAAAAATTTTAATTGATTATGATTTGGGGCATAGTAAGATACAAAAGAGTATAATTGGCCATCAATTGTACCTTTGACTAGCAGAAATCTACCTCCTTCGTCCGCTAATTCCAAAGAACATGTGAATCTGCAGGACTTGGCGAAAAGAACCGCTACCCCACATGTTTTGGTTTCAGCGTTTGCTAGGTAAAAAGTGGGGAACTTAGCATGTAGAAATCTGGGTTTATATGTTTTCGGGAAATGAGTTTCCTGAAGCATGAGTACGTCAATTTTCCTATGGTGTAGTTCCTGAAGTGCTTTCCTACGCTTCACGGGCGAATTGAGGCCCTGAGCGTTATGTGTAGCTATGCGGAGACGTGGAGTGGAAACCTTAGAAGAAGACATCATGGCTGAAAGAGAGAAGCCCATGGAACGATAAACCACTTACCCCACCTGTAGTATTCAAAGTACGGCCATTGCTGATTCGTGATGAAGTGGAACCTGACATAATGCGAGATGGAGTAGAGCCACTCCGGCACACAGCTGCAGGGAAACAGAGAAGAGAGATCAGAAAAGGAAAAAGAGAGAAGAGTCGCAGACCAACGTCCAAAAAGGACTCTCGGTAACGGATTGTGGTCTGCATCAATCCGAACCAACAAGTAGACAATGTCCCGTCCCCCTGATGTGGGTGACGGGGTCTGTCACACAGGGAGGATCAAAATATCGAGTTCCCCGGTGACAGGTGGAGGCGTCATCCGACCACCCTGACAGGGCTCCCGCCCATCTGAAGCATAACAAATAATACTAATGCATTCATAAAAAGGTGAGCCAAAATAATATATAGCTAGGCTTAGAGACAACAATAATTTGTAACAGAATGGGATTGAGAAGGGTTGTAGACATGCCATAAGGGAGTAGGGTGAAGTAATCTACATCTCAGCATAGAACGGTCTTTGCAGAGGGAGTTCCTGACCCCGCATTGAAAAATAACATATTTTGCGGAAGAAAAAGAGAAAAAAAAAAAGGGGGAAAGGGGTAAAATCCAAAAATAAAATTTCCGCACAGGGAGCAAAGATGCACATTAATGGGGGGGGGGGGGGGGGGGATAAAAAAAAAAAACTCGGCATATCAACCCAAATGAGGCTACATCAAGTCAGGTGCGACCAGGTGGAAAATGGACTTCAGAAAGAAGTGACCATGGAGGAGTACATCCTCATGAGTGAAGAGTGTGAAGAAGTGACCGGGAAGTTCACGGGGGGTTGCATTCCTTGGATCGCTTGAATTTAGCCCTGTTCCACACAGGCGTCAAAGGGCTCGTCGGGTTTGGGCGTTTAGAAGTTCCTGAGCTGGTAGACGGATTCTGTTGTTCCGGGGACTGCGAGAGAATATTGAGATGAAGGAGCAGTCTTTCACCTTCCTGAAGGCTGGAGAAAGAGAAGGTTTTATTTCTATGGGAAAACTTCAGGGCAAAAGGAAAGGCCCACCAATACTTGATCTCTTTCTGTGTCAAGACGGTAAGAAGTGGTTTCAGTGCCCTTCGTCGTTGAATGGTAGACGGAGCTATATCAGAAAAGATTTGAACCTGATGTCCAAGACAGGTGAGCTGTGAGGCATTTCGTGCCCTTTTGATGATTTCCTCCTTTACAGTATAAAAGTGTGGCTTAACTACCACATCTTTCGGGCTACCGTCCTTTCTAGGAGGGCCTAAGGCCCTGTGGGCTCTATCCAATTCAAGCTTGTGGTCTGGTATCTCCGGGATGAGATCCCTGATCAGGCTATGGATGGCTGCGGGGATATCCGTGACCGTGTCCGGGAGTCCTCTCAGTCTGAAGTTTTCCCTGCGAGACCTGTTTTCCAAGTCCTCCACTTTGAGTAAGGCAGAATCCAACTGGTCTTGTAAAGTTTGGATCAGAACGGTATGTTGATTCGTTTTAGCTACTGTCATGTCCAATTTAGTTTCGATCGCTTCCATGCGCGATCCCAGGTTCTGGAGATCAATCCTAAGGTCAGATGTGATCTTAGATGCAATTTGGGCAAGACCTGTATCCAGAAGGTGCGACATCTTAGTGATAATGTCATCTGGGTTTAAATTGTCAGGCTTAGTGGTGTACTGTAGGCCAGGGCTATGCAGATTTGTTGCAGGAAAGTCACAGGCCGGGGACAGTGAGCAATCCGCCGCCATTCGTCCCAACAGGGACTCCGTGGATGCTGGCGATGGGGTGAGAAGCAGATTAGTACTCACTGTGCCCCTCGGAGTGAAGTGTTGCGTGTCGCTCATAGCGGGGAGGGCCTGTGAGAGATCGCCCTCCTCCATCTCTGTTGTATGAGGCGCCGGATCCGCCATCTTGGATAGAGCGGTCTCCGGCGATGCGGCCTGATATTCCGGTCTGAGGTCCCTCCTGACCTGACTGTGGGACATGTATCAGGTCCCGAGGCGGTAAGGGGTCGAGCTGTCGTCTCTGGGCGCAGAAAAGGTGGCTATCACCGGCTCAGGGCGGGGAGCAATGTCGGGGTGGCACGGAGCTCCAGGCTTAAGCGGCCATCTTGGAGAGCTCCGCGCATGCGCCTCCGCTCTTTGTTACTATTTTTATTAAATGTTTTAATTAATGTTATTTACTTATTTCTATGTTTGTCTTTATTTGGCATTGAGGCTACAATGGGTTGGCCCATAGCCAAGGCCAGGCACATCTGCAATTCTTTGCTTTCACAGCATTATCTTCCTCTTCTTAGACACTCATTAGCCAGTTTTCTTTTTAAAATGGTATTTATTTCAGGCCACTAGAGATATAGCTACAGGTTGAAATCCAAGGGGAGGGGCAGGCAGAAGTAGATGAAAAAGGGGAATCCTGTGGGTAGGAGGAAAGGGGAAGCAGTAGCAAACATTAAATACAGAATCCTACAACCATAGGCTGCCCATATCAGGACCATAAAAAAAAGAAAAATGATGGCAAGCCTAAACAAAGAGGGAAGAGGTGCTGCAAAATGGGCGTAGCAGGGGGAAAACCCTGCTACTGTGGTCTCTTCCTCCTCTTTCCCTTCCTTCACCTCCTCCTCCCTCTATTCCTCCTCCCTTACTGTCTTCATCTCTTCCTTCTCTTCTCCCTCCTCCATCTACTACGTATCCTCTTCCTGCTTTACATCTTCCTTTACCTCCTACTTCTCATTCTGTGAACACCTGATTTATATATGGTAAAGAAATAGGAAAGAATTCATGAAAACCACCCCATGCCTAGTGTCTGCATGCCAGTTTGGAACTTCCACCTGTCTACCCGCCATATCAATTTTTTTTTTTTAAACATTTTTATAGATTTTTATTTTTTAATACTGTTAAATTTTTTACATTTTTTATTTATTTGTTTATTGTCAGTGGCCCAAGTGCACTTGAACTACCAAGCTGCCCTGCTGCATATGCAATATCAGGTCAGAGGGGACTTTCAGTGCAGTGGGGTGGGTTTGTGACTGAGAAACACATTTTTAAAAGAAGAGTTAGACTAGGATCACGGGGGGGGGGGTATGAAAACCCACTGAAGATATTACTGATAAAAGCAATTATTTTTAGTTAAGAAAGACCAAACTTTCTTTTTGTTTTATAGGGATATGTCAGGGGGTTGCAGTGGGAATGGGGAGAGGTGTTTTGGTTGAACAGTGTTTTTACTCTTTTTTCCAAAGGATGAAGTGGGCACTCTTATCCACCAAATATAAAAGATATTGTATAATCTGAAAGCAAATTAAAAAAGGGAAACCCCATATGATCTCTGTGACCAAACAGTGATCACATATGTAGTAGTAAACAATGGCTGTTATTCATGAAGTCATTGTTTACTACTGTATGATATCTGTTATTGGTCACAGAGTTTACATGGTACACAGCCAATCACAGCAGCCCTGTATCATGTGGCTGTGGCCAGTCACAGCTATCACAGTATTTTTTTACTGTCACTGGTTGATAGGATATCGCTTTCTCTGAATATGGATTTTATGCAGAAGTTAATCAAATTACATGTATTTGTGCGTTATGCTTTATGCAATTGTGGGTGGAGGACTTCTTTAGACCATGAGATTATGTGTAACAGTGTGTAGAGGAAATGGCTTGCCTAGGAATGAGGAAGTGTTTTTATGTCCTAGCCCACCACAGATGTACAGACTTAGACAATAACTTTAGTAAGCAATATTTAGCAATAGTTTGCAAGAGTTATAGTTAGATTCTGGTGAGATGAGCATAGAGGGGGAGGTACTTTTCGGGATAGATGCACCCACCCATAAGAAGGGAATTATATCCTATCAAGGGATAACATGATTGTGTGCCACCTTTAATTGTCATGTGATATCCTATACTGTGCATCATCATATCCTGTAACCTGGTTTTGTATAAAGGATCGTACGCAAAGATTAAACGTTGAACATCATACTGACTTTCATTGTAAGTGTGTGTGGTGTTACCCGCGAGGTCCCTGAGCAGATTGAACAAGAAGGTAAAGAGGTTAACCTGAGAATACAGATAACGTATAAACTAAATTGTTTTCTAGGTAATAATAAAGAAAGATACGCCATCAGATGGTGTCAGAAGAAGTGTACTTAGCAAATGAGAACTTAACAGTTGTTTGGCTATAGTACTTTGGGAAGGGTGTGGCTGCTTCCTTGATGACAGAATTGGCTAAGTTGCACCTGGGGGTTGCCCACCTTTTAGGACAGATGCCTCGAATGCTGGGAGCATTCATGAAATGTGTAATACCACTGGTAGCCTTTAGAAGCTCATGGGCACAAGTACCACTGGTAGCATGTCAAGGCTTGTGAGTACAGGTTTTGGTAGGTAGGGAAAAGAGTAATAAGGAAGAATGAAACATAGTGTCAGTATAGGTTAGGGAACTCTCTACAATATGCTCAGAGAAACAAATAATTTCATGTACATTGCTTGTTTATATTTAAAGTGATAAATGCTTAATTTTGCATGCAAATAGATTTGCTAACTAGTTGCAATGAGTCCCTCGAGCCTGTCAAGACAGATAGCGGGGAAACCCGATGACCAAAGTGGGCAGGCAAGAGAGTCAGAGGTAGCGTACTTTTTTGTGGGTTGTGCTTTAAGAGAATTGAATCGCAAGTTTGGGCATGATTTCGCAGTTGCTTTTTCAGTGACTCCTCCAGTCCAAATTATAGGCTTAGCAAAGCACACAGAAATATATAGACCTGCTCGCATAATCTGCTTTTTTTGCTTTAAGGATGGCAAAATCCAATGGTAAGGGGATTAAGCCGCCCTCTATATCACTGAAGTCTGTATGTAAAGTGTTAGGAATTAACAAACAAAAGTATAAGTTAGTATATAGATTGCTTAATCACATAACGACTGCCCACTGCAGTTTTACTGCGGCAGGCAGCCCCTCCTGGGCAAAGCGATGTTATACTACATCGTTCACTCAGGAGACTCTAGGGGGCGAGCGCGCACCACCGGCAGCGCGCTCCCGCCCTCGCTCATTAGCTCGGGAGCCAGTGCGTGTGACCAGTGGCTCCGATGGCTGCCGGCCACTCGCGATCTCCCACAGCTGAGAGAGGACAGACAGATGATGTAAACACAGCCGTCTGTCATTCTCCCTGAAGTGATCACAGAGGTTATGTGATCCTGCTATATAGGATCACATGTCTCTGTAATTACTTCACAAGCCACGCCCCTAGGGACACATTTAACCCCTTGATCACACATACCGTTAACCCCTTCCCTGCCAGTGTCATTTTTGAAGTAACAGTGCATATTTTTAGCACTGATTACTGTAGTAATGTCACTGGTACCCCAAAAAGTGTCAAAAATGTCAGTTAGGGGTCTGATCTGTCCACCGCCATGTCACAGTCCCGCAAAAAAAATCGCAGATCGCCGACATTACTAGTAAAAAAAAAAACAATAAAAATGACATAAATCTTTCCCGTAGTTAGTAAACGTAATAACTTTTGTGCAAACCAATCAAAATGCACTTATTGTGATTTTTTTTTACCAAAAATATGTAACAGAAAACAAATTGGCCTAAAATGTTAAAAAATTTTGATTTTTACATTTTTTTGAGAATTTCATATAAAAGAATGGGAAAAATATATATTTTTTTTATAGCGCAAAAAATAAAAATCGCACAGGGGATCAAATACCACCAAAAGGAATCTCTATTTGTGGGAAAAAAACACGTCAATTTCGTTTGGGTACAGCATCGCACGACCGTGCAATTGTCCGTTAAAGTAATGCAATGCCGAATCGCAAAATAGGGCCTGGTCATTGAGCAGCCAAATCCTCCGGGGGTAAAGTGGTTAAGGCAACATCACTCTCTGAGTCACCACAGACAGTGCCGCCTGCTAAAAAATGGAACATGAAAGGAATGTTGCAAGGGTATCATTCTATTTTATATTAATCCATGGGTGGACATTCTGGTAGAGTGGAGTGAAAGTATGGGATACTCCAGCCCATTTCCCATGATAGATCTAATGATGTGTTTCACATGAACATGATCAGAGGTTTACGTTTTAGGGAAGGGAAGGTATTTCCTTTCTTTGACCCTAATTCATCTTGGGACATGAAGTTTGAGTCCCACAAACCCCTTTAAACAGCCACCCCCATACACTCCAGTGTATCCCAATCTATCAAGGGTACATGATTTGAATGAAATCATGAGAATGTATAGGGCAGTGATGGCGAACCTTGGCACCCCAGATGTTTTGGAGCTACATTTCCCATGATGCTCAACTACACCGCAGAGTGCATGAGCATCATGGGAAATGTAGTTCCAAAACATCTGGGGTGCCAAGGTTCGCCATAACTGGTATAGGGCATGTCAGTAACAGCTAAGACTATTTCCGTTCATTCTTAAGTTTCTGTAGCCCCTATAAGACAGGCAGCTAGTCAAGATCTAGTTCACTCACGCGACTTATCCCAAGTTGATTCTGAACTTGTGATGGACATAATGGAGATGGGAGTTGCCCCCCTCATTCTCTGGTGCATTCAGGGGTTGCCCCAGTCCCAGCTCTTACTCTACACAGCCTGGAGTTCAGTTGCCCCTTCCAGAAAGTAGTTTGCGCAGCAAGAACACAGGCAGTGTAAAAAGAGTGACTACATTTCAGGGCTCGCAGCTGTCCTGATAAAAAGTATAATATATTGTTATGGGTACCGATATTGTATTAAAACCAATAGACAGTCAAGAGGTAAATGACAAAAATCCTGATCTGCGCCGTAACCCATCAGCAACCATTGATACAGGATAAAATTATGCTTTTTGAATAAAATATGGGAATCCCTTGGCCAGTGTGAATAATACGTTGAGACATTGGAAGCCCTCAAATTAACCACATTTGTGTATGTACCGATGCTAGTACACCCAGGACCCCAGGATTGGTCAGTATTTTCATAGATGATTGTGTGTTATGACATATGCAGTATTTTCTTTTTTATTGCTAAGAATGCCAGAAGCTGTTCTCTAAGAGCTTTTGGAAATTAAAGCCCCTGTTACATATTTGTAGAGCAGGTGCAGCAATTAATAGAATAACGCAGTAATATTTAAACTGTTTTGTACTATCATTCAAACCTAAGCTTGGAATACTTCTTAAAGAATATTATTGCTTGTAGAGTCAGAAGTTTAGAAATTTATAGAGAAAGAGGAAGTCTTGTTGTAACCACAAAGGCTAAACACAGTTTAGTTAGCAGAGCTGATTTTTTTAAAACCGGTTTTTATGATAGGAAAATGTTTTATTTATTTATATATATATATATATATATATATATATATATATATATATATATATATATATATATATATATAGGTTTATAGATTTACAGTAAGTTTAATTATATGGTATAATTTGTCTAGGTTTTGATTTTGTCTGATTCTTGGGAGACTATTTTAAGTATGCATTGTGTTGGGCACACATTATTAAGCCCATGACGAAGGCACAATTTAATTGGAACTATATATGGGAAACATGACGTCCCTACTAAATTATATGTATTTAATGGTACCAAAATTCCTCTCCACAGGAACCCTGATCAGATAAATTTGACTTTTAAGAAAATTGAAATTGCAATTTAAAGGAGAAGTTAAGTGTAAAATAAGTTTTAATGAAGGTATAGAGTTCCACCTTAAAAATAATGTCTTTCTTTGTTTAAAATGTTTTGTGGAATTGTGGAAGTTAGTTTGTTTCAGTCGCTCTGAAACCACAAGGGAAGTTACAAGCTCTGAACTAAAGTGTCAAGAAATGTTCAGAGTACAAAATATATATGTTTTTTTTTTGCAAAATATCTTTGTTAGACTAGAGAAAACAAAGGGGGATTTTGAATGTAATGTAGTGAATTAATAATAGCTGGGATTTACAGTCATATTTCAATTATCTGAGTCTGATTTACATTTAAGCCCCTAATAGATAACATTTTGTTGGAACTGCCTGTGGTCGCATGGATGCAAGTTGGGGGGCATTTTGTGTATCAGATTGATATAATTGTTCTGAACTTACTCTAATGTGTATACTAAATGGCATTGGGGTATTTTCTTTTAGTATTTAAAAGAACCTAAAATAAGAAATGATGATGACATTTGATCAATCAATTTTGCTTATTTTACAAATAAATAGAACTTAATTTTAGTACATGTAATATTAATTCTTATCAATACAATCATCTAATTTGTCTTCATGTTCTACCCCTGACAGTGTATTTCATTGTGCATATATCACCATAGAATACATAATGGTAAATCTGAATTCCCTATGAAAAGTTAATTATGAAAAAAAAAAGAGAAATTATATGTTTGAAATAGTGTGACAATAAGCCCATTTGTTAATATTGAAACTAATTTAGATAAAGAAAAGAGGAACTTGGCGTTAAAAAGAGATATTGTCTGTTGCAAGCAGAGGAAATGGTTTATTTGTACAAAAGGTTTTTAAATTTTCTTTCAGCTGTTATACAAGTTCTAAAATCTGTGTATAAATGAAAAAAGGGGATAAGGCTTGGTTGCAAAAATAAATATAGCAAGAAATGTGGAAATATTTTTCAGCTATAATGCCCAAATGGGGTAGTTAAGAAAGAAAAAGGGAAGTAACTTAATGTTGACATTGTGTAATGTATGTCTTGGTTTAATGTTGAAGAACAAAATATATCTTTTGATAGTATGGATTTGACACATATATAAAAGGAGAAGGTGTTTTAAGAAAAATATATGAGATTGTTAGAAATGGAAGGGCCAATTTAATGAAGGAATAAGAAGGTGTTTTATTGTGTTAAGGAAAACAGAAATCAGGGCAAAATAATGATGCAATAGGGTTATGTTTATTGAATTCACAAGATCTAACATTTAATCAGTTAAACGGCTAAGGCAAGGGTTTTCTGTGTATGCCTTTAAAAATGTGAACAAACAGGTGTTTAATTCATGAAATATTGTGTTCTCTTATTGTGGGAGTAAAATGTTGCTAAGCCCCTGGTACCTTGGGGGGAAATGTTAATATTAAGCCCAATATCTATAAACGTTTTGCAGAGTGTTAAGATGCTAAAGTTTCTTAGTGGGGAGGTTTGTTTGAATACAGTCTTAAAGTGACTACCTTTTTCTGTATTCACCCAGTTCTTTACTGTTTTAGTGTTTTATTATGGGTCAGAATATGTGTTAAGCAAGATGTTCTGTTCTGGGACCCCCTGGTTCCAAATCTGCTGCAATATTGGGTTTGAGAAAGATGTTCAGTTGAATATATATTGAATCTATACATGTCTAGTAATGTAAACTGCTAGGAAACATTTTATCTCTGAATACTTAGTGCATTAATGTTTAAATTCTTAGAAAGGCAGAACATTATTATTAACACCTCCAAAAGTTAAGAAATTGTATCTAGTGGTTTATGTGATTCTGTGGTTATTCATGCTGGCTGGAGAGTATCCACCCTGCCCTATTTAGAAATGTGGGTAGGGGACTTCTTTAGAACATGAGATTAAATGGCTTGCCTAGGAATAAGGAAGTGTTTTCATGTCCTAGCCCACCACAGATGTACAGACTTAGACAATGTCTTTAGTAAGCAATATTTAGCAATATAGTTATAGTTATAGTTAGATTCTGGTGAGATGAGCATAGAGAGGGAGGTACTTTTGGGGATAGCTGCACCCACCCATAAGAAGGGAATTATATCCTATCAAGGGATACCATGATTGTGTGCCACCTTTAATTGTCATGTGATATCCTATACTGTGTATCATCATGTCCTGTAATCTGGTTTTGTATAAAGGATTGTATGCAAAGATTAACCACTTCCCGCCCGCCATATAGCAAAATAACAGCCGGGAAGTGGTTGCTCTATCCTGACTGGCCATCATATAGTTATATAGTTACATAGTTAGTGAGTTTGAAAAAAGAGATCAGTCCATGCAGTTCAACCTATGATGTGTGCGTGTGTGTTTGATGTTAACTGTACATTGTATACCCCTGTATGTTGTGGTCTTTAAGGTGACTGTCTAATAATTTTTTTAAACTATCAATGCTCCCTGCTGATACCACTGCTTGTTCCACATCCCCACTGCTCTGACAGTAAATAACCCCCTAAGTGTTTTAAAGTTAAACGGTTTTTCCTCTAGTTTTAGTGAGTGGCCATGTGTCTTATTACCCTCTCTTTCTCTGAAGAGTTTGTTCCTCATACTAGGGTTACCAGTACAGTATATGTACATTGATATCATATCCCCTCTCAAGCGTCTCTTCTCCAGAGAGAATAAGTTCAATGCTTGTAGTCTTTCCTCATAGCTTAGATCCTCCATTCCCCTAATTATTTTTGTTGCCGTTCTCTGGACTCTCTCCAGTACCAGCAAATGCTTTCTGAGGACCGGTGCCCAGAACTTTGCGGCATACTCCAGATGTGGCTGGACCAGAGTCTTGTAGAGTGGGAGAATAATCTCTTTATTTCTGGAGTGAATCCCCTTTTTTTATACATGCCAGTATTCTATTGGCGTTGCTTGCAGCGGCTTGGCATTGCATACCACTGTCAAGCCTTTTGTCCACTAGAATCCCCAGGTCCTTTTCCATCTTAGATTCACCCAGAAGTTCCTCCCCCTAGCAAGTAGCTTGTGTTCGTGTTTCTGATGACCAAGTGCATTACCCTACATTTTTCAACATTAAACCTCATCTGCCATGTAGTTGCCCACCCCATTATTTTGTTCAAAAGAAAAGGGTGTTGGGCGCTTCTGACCAAGCCAGAGAGGAGAAACAGGGGGATTCACCGTTGTAAGAGGGATGCAGGGGATGTCTCCAAGGTCTAGTAGGGAATCGTCACAGTAGGCTGAGTACTAGGCTGCGCTGGCGGGAGAAACTCCGAGGAATCCGCTAGTAAACATGAAGAGAAAAACAGGCGCCATGTAATCAACCATATATTTATTGCACAACAATTAACATAGTATCTTACACTGAGGTAAGCTTCAGTCCGTGTCTCAGCAAGTCCAGCCGCACAATCTGGCCGTCCACCGGCCCGGAGGTGACGTCACAGGAAGCTGGTCCGGAGGGATGGTTACAGCGGAAGCCACGATGGAACGCAAGCTCCCGGAAATGACGCAACGCGTTTCGGAGCATGCGCACTCAGCCTATACATGTGTAGACACCGAAGTTGCTTTGGCTATGCTTGAGGAGTTGTATATAGAGGTGAATGCACCTTGGGAAGGACAGAATGGGATTGATGAGGAGGAATCTTTATTCACCCAACATCTTCTCAGTTCTCCTCCCATGAGGCACACGCACTTAAATCCCAAATCCAACTTCTATCCGACACACTCGAAAGGCCCTTGTATAGAAACCTTCTATCGAATCGTATACTCTGATTTGTTAGATATGTGTAAAAAAGCTAAGATAAGTAACAATAGGCAACATGGTTGCAATCTTAGTAGGGTAGAAAATATGGCTTTAAAAACACTAATGTCCAACACCAACCTTGTGATCAAGCCTGCTGACAAAGGCGGGAGTATTGTTATCCAAAGTAAAAATGATTATGTGAAAGAGGCTAATCGGCTACTATCCGATAGCAACACGTATATGAAACTTAGTAAAGACCCATTATCTGAATATACAGTTGAAGCTAAAATTCTAGCCAGTGCAGCCCTGAGGGATGGAATTATCTCCAAGACAGAGATGTCCTTTCTCTTTAGGGATTATTTCCAAACCCCATATTTTTACCATCTACCAAAGGTGCATAAATGCACAACTAACCCTCCGGGTAGGCCCATTGTCGCTGCTATGGATAGTATTACTAGTGGTTTTTCGCAGTATATAGACATATTCCTCCAGCCCATAGTTCAAGAGCTTCCCTCTTACATCAGGGATGGCATACATTTATTGGAGCTTCTTACACCATACACTTGGGAACCAACATATTTGTGGGTTTCGCTAGATGTTCAATCTCTATATACATCTATCCCACATGCAGTAGGCATGAGGGCTCTAGAGTTCTATCTGAGCCAGGAGGATACTATCCACTCAAAACAGGCTGACTTTATTTTGCAGGCCACTTTATTTTGTCTTTCACACAATTATTTTTTGTTTAATGATGACTATTATTTACAAACTACAGGCACGGCTATGGGAGCCAATTTTGCTCCATCATACGCCAATCTCACTATGGGACACTGGGAAACTCGATACGTGCTGAACAACAACCCGTATACTTCCCATATAGTGTTCTTTGGACGATATATTGACGACATCGTCATTATCTGGGATGGAGAGGCTGTAGAGGTTTCAGCCTTTGTTTCCCATTGTAATAACAATGACATGGGACTAAGGTTTACCTCTGTGGTCGACTCTGATCATTTGGCTTTCCTTGACCTAGATCTCCATCACGATAACCAGCATATACTAGCCAAGAATTATATAAAACCGACTGCAGGCAATTCTTTGCTGCATTATCAGAGTTGTCACCACCCTCGTTGGTTAGACAACATTCCGAAAAGCCAATTTTGCAGACTTAGACATAATTGCACTAAGACCTCAGATTATGAAATACAAGGTACAGCCCTTAAACAAAAATTCCTAGAAAAAGGGTACCCAGATACTATCGTGGAGCAGGCGTTTTCCCAGTACTTAGCACCACAGAATGTGAAGCCGGAAAAAACTGGAATTGAAGGCTCGCAGATGAGGTTTACAACCCAGTTTCATAACCATCATCCACAGATGGAGCGGGTGGTCAAAAAGCATTGGCCACTTCTGCTCCAAGATCCTCACTTGAAAACAGTGCTTCCAGAAAAACCTTGTTTCTCGTACAGAAAGGCCCCGAACATAAAAACAAAAATTGCACCTAGTAAATTAAAATCCAAAAAACATGCTTCCCCCTCTTTGACTTTTTTCAATGTTATTGGCATGTACCAGTGCCGTAAAAAACAATGTTTGACATGTGAATATGTGAAGCATGGACAGAAGGATTTTGTGATTGGAGGCAACAGGTATGGAATTAATGAATTCCATACCTGTTCGTCGGAATTTGTGGTATATTGTCTGGTATGTCCGTGTGGCCTGCACTATGTAGGCAGGACCATACGGACCCTTAGAGCACGCTTCGGTCAGCACCGACGCTATATCCAGGAGGGCAAAGATCATCATAGTGTCCCCCGACACTTCCTCCATCACCACGACAAATCCACTGAGGGATTATATGTCTGGGTGATCGAGGCCATTCCTAAGGGTCCCTCCGAGGCAGAGAGGTTCAGGCGTTTGTGCAGTAGGGAAACCTACTGGATATACGCCCTGAACGTTCTCTCGCCCGGGGGACTGAACGAGGAGCTAGATATAAATACGATTATATGAGTCAGTTTACTTTGAACCATTTTTTATTCTCTGTTGCATTTCCCTCTTCCCTCCCTTTACCCTTTCCTCCCCCAGTATCTCTTGTGTATATGTTGTATATATGTATATTTATATATACACAGATATATGTATGATTTTAACATCTAATAAGTTTTTATATATATTATAGCTATTCCACACATTTACGTTATAAATGTGTTGAGGATCTTTTAACTCTTGTGGATCACACCATTTTCCTCTCTTTTTCCCCCCCTCGTGAGTACATGGCAGTGAGAGTATTAATCCGTGAAGTAATTCACGAACCCACAGCCAGTGTCATGAGGTAGTCTGTTCTTTCTCTTCTTTGTTTTCCAGCCCCCCCCCTTCTTTTTTAGATTTTCTATACATACGTATGAGCATATTTATAATCATATGTGGATGTGCACATGCATATACATATATGTTTTTTTTTTTTTTCCCCTTCTTTCCCTTCCCTTGATTTTAATTCTTATTTGTATTTATTTTTAGCTAATATAGTATGGTATTAGCTATGTCAACAAACGTCCTTCCTGGATAACGTATATGCTAATCTTGTTCGTAATATTTGTTGTATTGTACACCTCTTAAAAAGCCCCAGTCCAAAAGTCCCATTACCATCATTAGTATTAGCGCATCCTGTAGTGGGCTGGTCTTCTAACTGGTCCCGCAGAGCATTGCGCCGTCCCTTCCCCCAGTTTCCACTAATTGATTGAAGGCTGCAGTATTTAAACTGGACTCTAGGTGGCAGCTCTTCACGCTTGAGAAAGGAGCTGAGTGTGCATGCTCCGAAACGCGTTGCGTCATTTCCGGGAGCTTGCGTTCCATCGTGGCTTCCGCTGTAACCATCCCTCCGGACCAGCTTCCTGTGACGTCACCTCCGGGCCGGTGGACGGCCGGATTGTGCGGCTGGACTTGCTGAGACACGGACTGAAGCTTACCTCAGTGTAAGATACTATGTTAATTGTTGTGCAATAAATATATGGTTGATTACATGGCGCCTGTTTTTCTCTTCATTATTTTGTTCAGGTCTGCTTGTAAGGTTTCCACATCCTATATAGAAGTTATTGCCCCACTTAGTTTAGTATCATCCGCAAACAACAAGATTGTGCTAGATATCCCGTCCTCTAGATCATTTATGAATAAATTAAACAGGATTGGTCCCAGGACAGATCCTCGGGGGACCCCACTTTCCACACCTGCCCAATCCGAGTACTCCCCATTTATCACCACCCTCTGGACTCTCCCCTGGAGCCAGTTCTCTATCCAGGTACTCAGCCTATGGTCTATACCTACATACCTTAGTTTGTACAGTAAGCGTTTGTGGGGAACTGTGTCAAACGCCTTTGCAAAGTCCAGATACACCACATCCACAGGCCTTCCTTTATCTAGATGGCAACTCACTTCATCGTAGAAGGTTAATAGATTGGTCTGGCATGAACGATTTTTCATGAATCCATGCTGATTACTACTGATAATACCGTTTTCATTACTAAAGTCTTGTATATAGTCCCTTAACATCCCCTCCAAAATCTTGCAGACTACTGATGTTAGGCTGACCGGTCTATAGTTACCCGGGATATATCTCGGCCCTTTTTTAAATATTGGTACCACGTTGGCTTTTTTCCAATCAGCTGGCACCATTCCTGTCTGTAGACTATCCGCAAAGATCAAGAATAAATGTCTGGCTATCACCTGGCTGAGTTCTTTATAGCCTAATGACGTAGGCTGTTTACCATGTGACCAGCTGTGTCCAATCACAGCTGGTCACATAGTAAATAGGAAGTGCCATTGATCGGCTTTCCTCAGTTCGTGCCTGACAGGCATGAGTAGAGGAGAGCCGATCGGCGGCTCTCCTGAGAGAGGGGGTCTGTGCTGGTAATCAGAGCATTGATTACCAGTGCAGACCCTTGGGGGGATGCCATTAGAGCCACCAGGGATTGCCCACCCATGGCCACCTGGGATGCCCACCCATGGTCACCATGGATGCCAATCAGGGCTCAGGGACCATTTTAGTGCCCTCCTCATCAGAGCTGCCCATGATTGCCATCTATCAGTGCTGCCCACCAGTGCCCATCATTGCCATCTATCAGTGCCGCCCACCAGTGCCAATTATTGCCCATCAGTGCCGCCTATCAGTGTCCATCAGTGCCACATATCAGTGCCCATCAGTGCTGCCTATCAGTGCTCATCAGTGCCGCCTATCAGGGCCCACCAATGCTGCATATCAGTGCTACCTATCAGTGCCACATATCTGTGCCCATCAGTGCAGCATATCAGTGCTGACTATCAGTGCCCATCAGTGCTGCATATTAGTGCCTCATAATCAGTGCCACCCCATCAGTGCCTCCCTTATCATTGCCTGTCAGTGCAGCCTCATCAGTGCTCATCAGTGCAGGAAAAAACATATCTATTTACAAAATTGTATAACATAAACAAAAAACTTTTTTTTTTCTCAAACTTTTCGGTCTTTTTTTATTTTTGTAGCAAAAAAGAAAAAACGTTGCGGTGATCAAATACCACCAAAATAAAGTTTTATTTGTGGGAAAAAATTACATAAATTTGGTTTAGGTACAGTGTTGCTTGACTCCTAATCACCACTACACAAGTCCCACTGTCACCAAAGCAGTTCAGCCTGCAACAATACTCCTAATAACTGTCACACCAGTGCCGTGTTGCCTTTATCTTTTGCCTTTTTCTAATCATGGCCTGTTTATTGACCATGTTTCTGTCTGCAGCCTGGACCAATCTTTGACTGTTTGCTGACAGTGTCTCTGCCTGCAGCCTGAACTGACCCATCTGCACGTTAGACTAACTATGAGAATAGAAAGTCCACTCTATTGAAAGCCCCCTACTCCCAAAGTCAAATCACCTGCAAGGGTGATTTAAAAATGAAGCTGTTGAGAAAAAAGAAGAAACAAACTACTACCCCTAGTTCCAACCTTTTTTATGTGGTGCAGGTCACATCACCGCGCCTCATGACTGCCTTTTTTGATAGCTGGGTGCTTGATTATCTGTAAGAATACACCCCTATAATGGGCTGGAATGCATTCTTGTGGGATTTTAAGAACCCAGCTATCCCAAGGATAAGGTATGATGGAAGCTCCTGCCGGAAGCACATGGCAGATAGCACATGAAGTTATCAGCTCACAGGATTTCTTACAAGATCAGCGTTTTTTTTAACTTCTTAAAAAGATATAACAAAATGCTGTAAGAGTAAGAGAAGTTCATTGCTTGAGGTTACAAACCTGTTAACACTTCAATCTTTCCACTTATTAACCTCCCTGGCGGTATGATTCTTTCGGATTTTAGGTGCTGAAAGCGGTACCATTATTTTGCATGTAACTTTGAGAATGAGCAGCCCAAACCAACTATTAACATTTTTTTTTTTACTGAGCCTTCTTCTTTATAACATCTCGGGTATGATAAAGTTTGAGACACAAAATCATAAATTTTAATATAATAAAAAACTATAAATAGGTTTAAGTATGTATGTATACATATATATATATATATATATATATATATATATATATATATATATATATATATATATATATATATATATATATATATATATATATATACATATATATATATATATATATATATATATATATATATATATACGTATATACGTGTATGTATATATATATATATATATATATATATATATATATATATATATATATATACATAAACGTACAGTAAAACTGCAGGTATATATATATATATATACGTACATACGTATATACATGTGTATATATATATATATATATATATATATGTATAAATATATATATATATATATATATATGTATAAATATATATATATATATATATATATATATATATATATATATATATATATATATATATATATATATATGTATACATATATATATATATATATATATATATATATATATGTATATATATATATATATATATATATATATATATATTTATACATAAAAAGTGCAGTAAAACTGCAGGAAAGGGCACTGGGAGGCAATGTAATGTGAATTTATTTTATTTTGCATTGAATCAGTGTGTTTGGTGTGTTTTACATTTGAATTTGCCGCCAGTTCCACCCCCTGCGAACGCCACGTCGCAGGAGACGGAAGCCGGGGCGCGGAGACGATCGGGAGGAAGATCCGCCGCCACATACCGCTGAGATACATCGCTGGATCCCGGTGACAAGGTAAGAAACCTCTTTTACAGGATCCAGCGATGCTTCAGGCGGTACCCCGAGTGTGGCTCTGAAATGTAACCTCGAGCCACGCTCGGGAATACCGCTAAGAAGGTTAACTGGCTGCCATGAAATCGTATTGAGTGTGTCCATTTTGTGCTTTGGTAAATATCTGTATCAGCTTGTACAGCAATCATCAAGAAAGTATATGCATTTACAGAAAATATCATGTAAAAGTGTATCTTTACTGGAAATATAACTAATAAAGAAAGTTGAACAGGATCAAAGGCATAGAGGAAAGTCAATTAATTTATCCATAAATAAGCAATCTACCCTATTTACAAAAATGTAAGCATATAAAAATAAGATACTCGAATAAGTGTCAAATTAGGGGCTTTAATTAATTCTTCTTGGTTGCTCAATGAACATAACCATATCTGGTCAAGCTCTCCCTTCCAATCTTCTTGTCTTCATTACAAAATTGCAGTTCTGAGTTTAGCACGTTTCTAGTGGTAGTCGGTTAAAGGAGCGCCCAAAATTAGCAATAAGAATCCCACTTAGATCAAAAGATCGTTGTTTTATTGGTAGCAGAACATGTTAAAGCCTACGCATTTAGGGGGATCAGAGACTCCCCCTTTTTCAAGGCGTAAATGTTGCCGTTCTAATCAGTTCTGATCTGCAACCGACAGTAGGGTTATGCTGTCAGTTGCAGATCCGAACGGCAACATTTACGCCCTGAAGAAGGGGGAGTCTCTGTTCCCCCAAAACGCGTTGGCTTTAACATGTTCTGCTACTAATAAAACAACGATCTTTTGATCTAAGTGGGATTCTTATTGCTTTAACCGACTACCACTAGAAACTTTGGAAATGACCACTAGGCCGTATCTTAAGGTAGCAGCCCAGGCCCCTTAACAAGGGTCCACTGCCTTTTTTCATCCAGGTGGTACAAATTGATTAGGAGTTAATGGCCTCTCTTACCTACCACCCATCCACAGACCCTCTATCGAGTAGGTCAGTCCAGTGCAGCCATCAACTTTTAAAAAAAACTGAGTTTAGCACGTGGCTGTGTGATCTCCTTTCTTCCTTCCTCCCATTTAGTATTAACATCACTTTTTGTTTAATCAGCTCTTTTACAAAAAGAAAATGGCATTTGAGTATGCTTCTAAGTTCAAAATGGTACTTAAAATGTATTATTCCATTTACTTTTGCTCTAAAAGCAAATAAAATATCCATTGCAACACATGCCACTTCTTGATTTTATTGTAGCATAATATAGGAAAAAATGAAAAACCTAGCATTTACCAACACCTTTGAAAGCCCCTGGCAAGAAAATGATGAAATAACCCCCCCCCCTTCATATTGTATATGGGAGGAAAAAGTTTGCCTTTTAAATACTTTTACTCCAAGTGATCGAACTTTGTCCTTGGGTAAGTTGCAATGTTCTGTTAAGCAAGTTTAGCAATGTGTTCCTTACAGTCTAAATAGTGTAAAATAGATTGAAGTAAAATTCCAGATGGCAGTCCAGTCATCAGGTAATTATCTACATCTTCTTCGTATTCTTATCTAATCTACTGGTCTGCCGCATCTCATCTAGCTTTGTCACCTGGTCTGCCTGCTCAAAGTCTCGATGTTTATTGCCTTAAAAGTGAAAAAGAAAAGGCAGATTATGTGTCCTTTCCAACTGTGCCAAAATACATTGCTCAGTGCTCACAGTTCTCTATTTGCCCATTTCTGACCTCAAAATCATTGTTGGGTGCCCACTTTTGCCTTGTAGTATTCTCATAAAAAATCATATATTTCCAGTTGAAAGAATAAGCTTGAATTTATCTCTATATTGTCATGGGAACACTGTTGTGCTGCTGGTCATTCTTCTCAGAATAGAACTCTCTGGCTATGTGCCCTAGTCTATGACAATAAGAACATCTAATGTGACTGAATTTGCCATTCCCTTGCTTCCACCACTTTAGCAAAGCTAGCATAGGAATTTATTCTATTGCCTCTCTAGGGACTCCCACCTTAAATAAGACATTCCACATTTGTCTCCTGAAGATTATAGGCCTTGCCTTTTTATTGTCTGATTCTCCTTGTCCATCTCTTTTTGAGTTGATCAGATTCACAGATTCACACTTATGCGAAGTAACCGTAGCACAAATCCTACCTCTGCTTACAGGCTTTGGGCCTTTGTCCTTTGTTAGGGCATCATTAGATTTGGTTCACTGAAAGGAAATGTACACCGTTCCAAGTGAGAACAATCCAACCCTCAAGCAACTAGGTGCACATCCAGTCCTTGGTCTAGATCCACTCAATGTAAATGAAAAGAGGTTTAACCGCACTCTAGTGGATGAAAATAAAATGATCCTTTATTAAGATTGTAAATTGAACAAGACAAGACAATTGAGCCACAGACAGTTGACGCGTTTCACGATTCAAGATCGCTTAATCATAACTGGCAATACATCCTTGCATCTGATATTAAAATGTTAAAGGTAACATATGTTCTCAATATGGGAGTAATTAATGATGTTAAATATTGACCAATTACTAACATCCCAGAAAAGACGATCAGATTGGTATATGCAGCCAATCTGTTAAAGAAACATGTAACAATATAACATGTAAAAACAATTGAAAGAGAAAATTTATTTTGATTCCTTTCTTGTAAAAACAAAAAGCTATGGGGTTGCAGCAAGAAGTGTTATTGAATACAATGTATAAATATATAATTATATAAATCTATGTAAATTTAAGCAACAACCTTCGGGGATGGTGACTACAATCACGTAAATGTCACCCCATACATCCCCCCACTTAATAACCTATAATCAAGTAGAGAAAACTCACACAAAATTGCACCAATTCAATGCTTCAATATACAAAATGTACAGAGTCTACAAAATGTACAAAGTGTACCAAAAATTGGTATAAAATAGAACAATGCACAATGTATAATATAAATGCATACTATATAAAACATAATGAATAACAAAATAAGAAAACCCCAAAAAAAAAGGAAATGAAGGAAAAGTGAAAAAGGGGGTCACTCAAAAAACAGGAAATGAAGAAAAACACAAAAAAAAAAAAAAAACAAAGACAGGAAATAAAGGAAAACTGAAAAATGGGGTTACCCATAAAAATAAATAAGTAAATAAATAAAAAAACAAAAAAAAAAACAATGACAGGAAATTAAGAGAAAGTGAAAAAGGGGGTCACTCAAAAAACAGGAAATGAAAAAAAGAAAAAGGGGTCACAAAACAAAAAACATAAAAAAACCAAAAACAGGAAATGAAGAAAAACAGAAAAAGGGGTAAAAAAAACAAAACAAAAAAGGGAAGACAGGAAATAAAGAAAAAAAAAAAGAAAAAGGGGGTCACTCATTTATAATAGTGAGTGACATCCCATTCAAAATGTAACCCTTTCGGTATTCTTGTATGTAATCTAAATTTCCAAAAGACTTCTCTTTTACACGATATACAAAATATGTCTCCCCCTCTCTCTGGCAACTTAACCTGTTCAATAACTTGTACTCTGACTAGGGAGACATCACCCGCATGTACACTGTTAAAATTTTTAGCCACGTTAGTGGATTTACAACCTCTAATGTCGCTCAGATGTTCCTGGAATCTATTTTTTTTTTTCAAATATTTATTTACAGATGGATAGGCAAATACATATAAATCAAGAAAATAAATATGGCATGGAAAGATTTGCAATAAAGAATACATATTACCAATTCATAATAGATATCACAATCAGTTTCTATAATCCGTCTATGGTAACGATTACACGTTCTATCATAAATGTGCGCTATTATGGTAATTGCAAACATAGTGAAGTAAATGCAAAAGGTTGAAACGGCGCTACCTTTCAAGTGATAAAGTGCCAAGTGAATAAATAAATAAATAGTGATATTATTTATATTTTATATATTGTAAAGTGCTCAAGTGATTGGTGGTCAGTGTGATGACCAATTTGTCTGACTCCAAAATAATGCACACTATAGGGTGCAAAGTACTAGTGCAAATGAATCAATAAAGAATAAATAAATAAAGAAACAGTGAGTTTTATTTTAAAAGAAACCTGCTGTTAAACAGTGTGATACGCCAGTGATAATTGTGATAAATTATTCATAAAACCAATCTGATAAATAAATAAATAAATTCCAGCTCTTCTTGATAAAGAGTAACCAAAGATCCAAATAAGAACTGAAAAAATATATATAAGTGAATAGGCAAGTGATAAAAAGAAAACCTTTGGTTGCAGTTCACCAGTGTGACCACTTGGTGTCGCACCTCTTATACAACCTGCTTCATACTAGATGCTGTGGGACCGATGTAGTAGTATCCAGGGGTTCCTCCGATGTAATCCCCTCTTTGTTCCTCATTAAGATTAAGATGTTCCTCATCTTAATCTTAGCTGCCCATTCCATCTTTCCTCCTTGAATTTTTATAAGTGAATAAGGTAAGGTAGGAAATTACAGATAGATAGACAGAAAGTCAGAAGGGGGAAGAAGATGGGGAGAGCAAGGAGCAGGAGGGGAAAAAAAAACAAGGGGGGAAGGGAGAGGTGAGGGGTGGAGAGGAATATGAATGCAACCATAAAAAGGTTATCTTTATAGTGTATCTCCAGGTGTTAACATGTGATTTACGCCCTTCAGAGCCGAGTCCCATCAGAGAGGAGGAACATATTCCATATCCTCCAAATCTTTTCATATTTTTCCTTGCTATGTTGAGCTGTTGATATAAGACCTTACATTTTGTTGATTTCCTAAATCTTGTGTATACAGTGATGAAGATGGGGGGGGGGGGGGCATTGCTTTTTCCAGTATAGTGGAATGCAATATTTGGCGGCATTTAGGATATGTCGTAGCAGCTATTTTTTATATTTTTGCACAAATATAGTTGATAGATGAAGCAAGAAGGAGGCTGGATCCTCTGAGATCTCAAAGTCAGTAAGTTCTTGGGCAAGTCCCCTAACTTCATTCCAAAAGAGGGATCATTTCGTGTAGCAATGTTCCCTGTCCCTCGCGGCATCTCCAGCAATGGTCTGTTGTATTTGGGTAGAATTTACTAAGGACGTACCATCTCATCAATATTTTATAATTGGTGTCCTGTAGCTTTGTACAGGTAGATGTCTTAAGCAATAATGTATATATAGCTTATATTTGTCTTTGTGTGAAAGTGCGGTCTAGGTCTTTCTCCCATTTCTCTAAGCATGGTAGGCAGTAATCTTCAGGCGGGTTTACCAATAGGTTGTAAGTTTTAGAAAAGGGTTGTGAAAAGGTGCCCATACCTGCACAGTGTTCTTCAAAAATTGTATGTTTCCTGTTATAAGCCCCTGGGTTTGGGAGCGAGTGTAAGTAGTGATGAAGTTGAATAGCCTTCCAGAAGCCAAGTCTAAAGGGACCCTGAGCATCCATTATCTCTTCTAATGTGGGCCATCTAGCATCTACCAGGAAATAGAATGCTAAATATCGTCCCTGGTTTTGTAGTTGTTGGAATGACTGGTCCCTTAATCCAGGGGTAAAGGCTGGGTTTCCCAGAGTCGGGAACATAGGTGATTCCATTGCGGACATTGATGGGTGTAATAGAAGTGAGGAGACTATTTGTGCTGATTCATGTATAGTCCTGACCAGACTTATGGGCGGAGCACCCCACTCTGCCACACCAAGACCTCATTAGCATTGTCCACCTGTGAGTAGTCACAGGAGGTGTCCCTTCATTGCAATTTTAGCAGAGGAATCTGCAGCTTGCAAACTTCTCCCATGACAGGAGTGAGTATGCCCTATGGTTTTGAGAAGTGGGATTATCTTTTCTATGAATAGTTTAGGACCCACTGAAACTGGGGTACTTTGAAGTAGTGATGGGCTTAACCACTTAAGCCCCAGCCCTATTTTGGACACTTTTTGTTTACAAGTTAAAATCAGTATTTTTTCCTAGAAAACTACTTAGAACCCCCAAAAATTATATATATTATTTTAGCAAAGACTCTGGAGAATCAAATGGCGGTCATTGCAATATTTTTTGTCACGCGGTATTCACGCAGCGGTCTTTAAAACGCCATTTTTTTGGAAAATTTTTGAAAAATCACATTTCACTGCATTTAAAAAATACTAAACAGTAAAGTTAGCCCATTTTTTTTGTATATTGTGAAAGATGATGTCACGCCGAGTAAATAGATATGCAACATGTTACGGTTTAAAACTGGGCCCCCCCACGTGGGATGGCGACAAACTACGGTCAATAGAAATCTCAATAGGCGACGCTTTAAATTTTTTAACGGTTACCAGTTTAGAGTTAGAGTGTAGCTCTTTTTTTTAATTATTGCTCACGCTCTGGCGATGGCAGCGATACCTCACATGTGTGGTTTGAACAGCGATTTCATTCGCGGCTCGACTTCCGTATACCTTTTTTTTGTGCGCGAGCTAACGGTGACGGCGGCGGCTAAAATGTTTTTTTTTTTCCTATTTATTTTATTTTTTTTTAACTTTATTACAGTTTTTTTAAAAAAAAAAATCTGATCACTTTTATTGGTGTCACAAGCAATGTAAACATCCCTTGTGGCACCAGTATGCAGTGACAGGTACACTTTATGGAGGGATCGAGGGTCTAAAAGACCCTCGACCCCTCCACTACACTTCCATGTATTCAAAACGCCGAAAAAAACTGCGTTTTTGCATACAGCCATTTTTTTAATTTGCCGCCTTTTAGCACACTAACCCGGAAGTGACGTCATGGACGCCGCCTCTGGGTTACGTCAACGTCATCAGAGACCCGATCGAAGCAGTTTCCGGCTTTGATCGGGACTCCATCCAGCCGGCGGACGTGCTGGCTGGGTGCTCGGGGCTCCCGGTGGGACGGGAGCCCCGGTAAAAGTCACGGAAGGTGGCGGGAGGCAGGGGTACGTCCCCTCCCGCTCACCCGGGTAACGATCGTGCGACTCCCGAGCCGCATCGGTCGTTACCGACGGAAAGCCGGCATCATCCCGGTATACCCCCGCAAAGTTACCCGACGTATATATGCGTCACTTTGCGGTAAGTGGTTAAGCACAGTATGGCCATATGGTGTGACCAAATCCCCATATTTATCTCATAAGAGCAGGTGTTTTTAAATAGCCTTGCAAGATTTGAAAACAACTTTTTTTTCTGTGTATGTGTGCGCTATGATATTATTCTATTTTTGCTGTAGTTTCTATAGTGGGGTCTAATCTGAAGGTACGTGGAAGAGCGCTACTAGACCACGGTGTCCCACATAAAGGGGGATCGGATTGAGCTTGTTCAATCTGTATCCATAGCTTGTTTTGGTGGTGTCTGCTCCACTCTATGAGCCTGCTAAGATGTATAGCTTGATAGTATTTAAGTATATCCGGTAGAGCTATGCCTCCATATATCTTATGCAACGTGAGTTGACTACGTGGTACTCGTGGTTTTTTAAGTGCCCATATGAATTGTGTAAATAGTGAGTAAGCCTGTTTAACCACTTCCCGACCGCCGCACGATTATTTACTGCGGCGGTCAGCGGTCAAAGCGACGTAGGGCTACGTCGCTAGCCTGTGAGGCTCTAGGGAGCGAGCGCGCGCCGCCGGAGGTGCGCTCCCACATGGTCACGGACCCCCCCGTGCGTGTGCCTGGCGGACCCGATGTCCGTCGGGCACTCGCGATTGTTCGTTACACCGGGAGAAATGCAAGCGGCTAATGTAAACAAAGCCGCCTGTCATTCTTCCCGTTGAAGAGACCGTTGATCTCTGTTCTTATACCAGTAGCCACATCCAATCACAGTTAGAATCACGCCCCTAGGGACACACTTAACCCCTCCCTCTCAAAAAAAGTTAACCCCTTCACTGCCAGTGTCATTTTTACAGTAACAGTGCATATGTATAGCACTGATTACTGTAGTAATGTCACTGGTAACCCCAAAGTGTAAAAAATGTCAGTCAAGGGTCCGATCTGTCCGCCGCAATGTCGCAGTCCCGCAAAAAAACCACAGATCGCCGCCATTACTCGTTAAAAAAAAAAACAACAAAAATGATAAAAATCTTTTCCTTACTTACTAATTTTTTTTTACCAAACATATGTAGCATAAAAACAAATTGGCCTAAAATGTTAAAAAATTTAGATTTTTAAATTTTTTTGGGGAATTTCATATAAAAAAATTTGAAAAATATTGTTATTTTTGAAAAATTTACGCTCTTTTTTGTTTATAGCGCATGATCAAAAATCGCACAGGTGATCAAATACCACCAAAAGAAAGCTCTGTTTGTGGAAAAAAAGAAAGTCAAATTTGTTTAGGTACAGCGTCGCACGACCGCGCAATTGTCCATTAAAGTCACACAGTGCCGAATCGCAAAATAGGCCCTGGTCAGGAAGGGGGTAAAATCTTCCTGGGCTTAAGTGGTTAAAGAATTTAGACGGTATTTGGATTGGTAGTGCTTGAAGTAAATAGAGAAGCTTGGGGAGTATAGACATTTTAATAAGGTTACACCTCCCAAACCAAGAATGTAATCCCTGGTGCCAAGCCTCTAGTAGTTTCCGTATGTTAAGCAACATAGGGGGGAAGTTAAGGTTTTATATATTAGATGGATCGGGTGGTAGGAATGTTTCCAAATATTTGACAGCCATATCTGTCCATTTAAATGGGAGACTAGATTTTATATGTCGTAGGAGCTTGGGAGGAATCGCAATTCCCATAGCTTCGGACTTGCCAAAATGTATTTTTATATTTAAGAAATATCCATAAATCTCAAACTCCTGCATAAGATTTGGAATGGATATGACTGGGTTGGAGATAGAAAAGAGCAGGTCATCCGCATATGCTGAGACTTTGCAGTGGATGTCTCCTACACTAAGACCTTTGATAACGGGGTTAAGACAAATTCTACATAAGAAGGGTTCTAAGGATAACGCGAATAGGAGGGGCGACGGGGCAGCCCTGAAGGGTCCCATTGGCTATCGGAAAGGGATCTGATAGTATCCCATTACTCTTCACCTGGGCTGTGGGTTTGGAGTATGTCTGAGATATTCATTTTATCATGTTATCCCCAGGCCTATATGTCTTAAAACTGAAAACATAAATCGCCAGTGTACACGATCAAAGGCCTGTCAGTGCTAAGAAAGACACACGGTGTGTTGGTTGTTTTTGCTATATGGATCAAATTTAGGACTTTGGAGGTGTTGTCCCTGGCTTCTCGGGTAGGGGATAAACCCCACTTGGTCTAAGTTGACCAGTTGTCGTAAGTGATCAGCCACTCGAGTTGCTAGAATTTTGGTGAATATTTTAAGGTCGGAGATCAACAGGAAGATGGGTCTGTTGTTGCCACATGTGGCCGGGTCTTTGCCTTCCTTATGTATAAGGGATATGTGGGCCTTTAGAGAGTCTAGTGGAAAGGAGGATCCTGATCATAGGGTATTAAAGAGCTTCAGCATATGTGGTACAAGAATAGACCGAAATGTTTTATAATATGGAAGAGTAAAGCCATCAGTGCTTGGTGCCTTACCCAACTTAAAGGAGTTAATTGCGGTTTGCAACTCCTCCAATAGAATGGGGGCCTCTGACTGTTCCCGGATTTCAGTAGGAAGTTTAGGCATTTTGGAGGATGTAATGTATTCATCTATTTGTGATTCGGATGTAGTGTACTCTAATAAGTTATATAAGGAGGCGCAGAATCCCCTAAATTCATGTGCAATTTGTTTAGGAAGGGAGATTTTATGTCCCGTTGGGGAATTTAGGTGTGGAATATAATTAGCCAACCTTTGTTCCCTTACTGAGGGAGCCAGTAGTTTCCCACATTTATATTCTGGGAGATAGTGAGATTTGCGTCATTTTTGTAAGTCTGCTTTAGCTTTAAAGTACTGGAGATCTGTGACTTGTTTACGGAGCTACAAAAGCTCCTCTTCTATCTTAGACTCTGGCTTTTTCTTATGCTGCAGTTCCAGTCCATGGATTGTATCTAGGAGCGCCTGAGTTTCTCTAACCGTGCTCGTTTAAGGTGAGAGCCATGTTTTATTAACACTCCTCTGACAATCCTTTTATAAGCTTCCCACAGAATACCCGGATTACATTCCCCCATGGCATTAACTTGAAAATACGCCGTTAATTCCGCAGATACATCCTCCGACACCTCTGGGGTTTGCAGGAGAATGTAATTTAGTTTCTAAAATCAAGTGGTATTGGAAAAAAACCTCAGAGAAACATATGTCAGTGATATGGCGGCATGATCTGAGAATGTGATCGAATCTATAGTGATTGATTTAACAGCGTGTAATTGGCAGTGAGGGATAAGGAACAGGTCGATTCTAGAGTAGGTTTTATGTGGAACGGAGTAGAATGTATAGTCCTGTTTGCCAGAATTCTGTAATCTCCAGACATCCACCATGGAATGCCTGCAAGATCCATCTATGGGAGCCAAGAAGGACAGAGGAACAGCCTGAGGAGCTATTGACCGGGGGGGGGGGGGGGACTAGAGGTACATTAAAGTCACCTCCCAGGATTAATTGGCCTTCAGAGAAGGATATAAGCTTTTTCAGAATACGGCTAATAAAAGAACCTTGTTTGTCATTTGGTGCATAAATCGTTGCTAGTGTAACCCTAACATCTCCCATGAGGCCTTTAATGAAAAAGTATTGTCCTTCTAGATCCTTGAGCGTATGTTGGTGCGTCCACAGAAGTTTGGCTGAAATTAATATAGCTACTCCCTTAGGTTTCGCTGCCGAATTGGTCGAGTGATAGGTTAGAGGATAGAATCTATTTTTTAGTATAGGAAGTCTGTCGTCCCTAAAATGGGTTTCTTGAATGAATGCTATATCTGCTCTGCATCGCTTCAGATCAGCTAACAGTACACGTCTATTTTCGAGAACATCAAGGCCCTTGGCGTTGAGGGAGACCACTTTCACCACATCCATTTTTTTATGAGGTGAGGAAGGGGATTGAGATAAAGAAAAGGGGGGGGGGAGAGAGATAGGAAAGAAAATAAGTGATTGAAAAGAGATAGAATAGATATAGGTAGTGAGAAGGTAGAGAATAATAGAAACAGGAGGTGATGTAATTTCACCTGTTGTACTAGATTGCAGATAGTCTGCACTAGCCAACTGCGGCCCTGATCGGCTCGTCGTGTGCTGGCCTAAGTGGGGGAGTGGTTGGAGTAGGTCCAGCAGGTATGAGTACGTCCCCTTCTACCTGGCCCAGCATATAAAACAACAATGAAATATTTTTTTGCGAAATTCGGCCAAACCCGTTGAACCCAAACATCCAGGTGTCCGCTCAACTCTAATTGTTAATTAAATATTTTTTTTTGTTTTCCATTGCTCTTGCTCTGTCTCTCAGTATCTTTTATGTGTTTAAATGTGTTTCTATTGTTTTAAAAGTGTGTTTTGTTTAAAGACCTTAAAATGCTTTTAAAAGTACAGTGAAAGTTATAAAAACATGCCTAGAGTGTATTTAAATAGGGTCTTTCTATTTCAGGGATTTTCACTTTTTGCGAGTGGGTCTGGAACGTAACGCCCGCGATAGAGGGGGTTTACTGTACTGACATTGCAATTCAGATGTAAAAAGAAAACTGTAACACAAAACAACACCCTGAAATAAAAAGGTAAATTTAACCTTATGTTGTTAACAGTTAGTGTTGTGCTCCCAAAGAAGAAGTACCAAAAAGGCTTCAATTGTCTGAATTTATATTAGAGGGCTATTTCAGGGAAAAATAACAGTATGGCCATAATCGTAAGGCACATTGTTCTATAAGCTTCTGTTCAGATGAGAGAGAATAATCATAATAGCCGCTTGGCTGAAAAAACATTTAGGCGCTAAGTCCTTCAAACTTGGTATCTTTGAGGCTTGGTTTCCCAGTAGGCCCTGCAGGGAGAGGTGTGCATAGCAGGATCTGGAATAGGTTAAGTCGGCTCCCAATGTGTGGCAGAGACTGGAACTCAGTCAATAACGCTACACCTCTATTCAGTCTTTTACCCGTGTCTCAACCCATGAAGCACCAAAATATCTTCTTGCAGAGGTGGAAAGGTTAGACCCTCACGTGTAGCTAAGTACTCTTTCCAATGTAGGATAATGTCATGTCCATCACCATAATGACTATATCAGGCTCCAGGGTGCCCTGTTACTGAGACGGTTAGTAGTCTCCGAAGTAGAGGGCAGCAACCACTCAATCAAGCTACATTAAACACAAAACACTGCACACAAAGGGTTAGCATTAGGGTTGAGCGAACCCGGACTGTATTGTTCGGGTTCTTGCCGGACTTTTGGGTACTCGGTACCCGGACCGAACCAGAACATTTCACTGAATGTTCGGGTACTGTCCGTTGTTCGGTATTGTTATTTGATGTTTTGGCGCGGTTTTAATGGCGCGGTTTCAACAGGTGCAAGGCAGCGAATCAGCAAGCGTTTAACTAGTGTGCCCTGGAAGCCACCACAGCCATGCCTACTAATGGCATGACTGTGATTGGCCAGTGCAGCATGTGACCCAGAGTCTATATAAGCTGGAGTCACCTAGCGCCGCACGTCACTCTGCTATAACTATACTAGGGTGAGGTTTTTGCTGCTTTTGCTGAGGGAGAGATAGGAGATTACTGTAGGGTCAGGCTGGAGATTGCTTTGAGGGAAAGCATAGGAAGAAACTTCTTTAATCAGACAGCAATCTACTGTGATTTGATTGTGTGGGGGTGCAGTGCACAATCTTTTTGTCCGGAGGGAGAGATAGGAGATTACTGTAGGGTCAAGCTGGAGATTGCTTTGAGGGAAAGCATAGATAGGAACAATCTTCTTTAATCAGACAGCGATCTACATTGATTGTATTGTGTGGGGGTGCAGTGCACAATCTTTATGCCCTGACCTGAGCCCAGTGAGGAGGAGAAAGGAGAAAAAAAAAACTTTTATCAGTCTGTTAGGTGGGCGGCTTGTGGTGCTGCACATTTAATGCAAGCTCAGTGCATATGTGCCTGCTTAATCTGCATTTAAAAAAGAAGAAAAAATGTTCCTTCATATTTAACTTTGACATACAGTCTTTAGACAGACACTGCTCTTCTAACCTGCTCTTCAAAAAGCACCAATGTAAGGGGAAAATAATTATTTTTCAGTATTTAGGGAAAAAAAATATTTTTCAGTTTTTCATTCGAATGGGTTTTTTTTTTTATTCAATAGCAGAATAGAACAACAACAGTATCCAACCTGTTAGGCGTGCGGTGTGTAGCGGTCACTTACTGCAAGCTCAGTGCATATGTGTCTGCTTAATCTGCATTTAAAAAAGAAAAAAACTTTTTTCCTTCATATTTTACTGTGACTTACAGCGTTTAGACAGACACTGCATTTCAAATCTGCTATTCAACAAGCACCAATTAAGGGGACAATTATTTATCAGATATTCATTCATATGTTACAGTGACATACACCCATTGCATACTGTTGTATTGCGCTTTGCAATAAAAAAACCCATTTAGGGTCAAAAAAAGTTGATTGCGGCCCTGTCTGCATATGTTACAGTGAGATACACCCATTGCATACTGTTGTATTGCGCTTTGCAATAAAAAAACCCATTTAGGGGCAAAAAAGTTAATTGCGGCCCTGTCTGCATATGTTACAAGTGACATACACCCATTGCATACTGTTGTGTTGCGCTTTGCAATAAAAAAACCCATTTAGGATGAAAAAAAGTTGATTGCGGCCCTGTCTGCATATGTTACAGTGAGATACACCCATTGCATACTGTTGTATTGTGCATTGCAATAAAACAAACCCATTTAGAGTCAAAAAAAGTTGATTGCGGCCCTGTCTGCATATGTTACAGTGATTACACCCATTGCATACTGTTGTATTGCGCTTTGCAATAAAAAAACCCATTTAGGGGCAAAAAAAGTTAATTGCGGCCCTGTCTGCATATGTTACAGTGACATACACCCATTGCATACTGTTGCATTCCGCTTTGCAATATAAAAACCCATTTAGGGGCAAAAAAAAGTTGATTGCGGCCCTGTCTGCATATGTTACAGAGAGATACACCCCTTGCATACTGTTGTATTGCGCTTTGCAATAAAAAAAAAACATTTATGGGCAAAAAAGTTAATTGCGGCCCTGTCTGCATATGTTACAAGTGACATACACCCATTGCATACTGTTGTGTTGCGCTTTGCAATAAAAAAAAACGATTTTGGGGGAAAAAAAATTGTGGGCTATTCTGCATATTTTACTGTGAGATACACCCTTTCTATACTGTTGTTCTATTCCGCTATTCAATAAACACCAGTTTGGAAAAAATATTAAATTGCGGCCTAGTCTGTATCTGTACGTGTGAGATAAACCTGTCGTATACTGTTGTTCTATTCCGCTATTCAATAAACACCCATTTAGGGGCCAGAAAGATATTAAATTGCGGCCTAGTCTGTATCTGTACGTGTGAGATACACACTTTGGATACTGTTGTTGTATTCTGCTATTCAATAAACACCCATTTAGGGGACAGAAAGATATTAAATTGGGGCTTAGTCTGTATCTGTACATGTGAGATACACCCTTTTAGATACTGTTGTTCTATTCTGCTATTCAATAAACACCCATGTAGGGGACAGAAAGATATTAAATTGTGGCTTAGTCTGTATCTGTACGTGTGAGATACACCCTTTGGATACTGTTGTTCTATTCTGCTATTCAATGAACACCCATTTAGGGGACAGAAAGATATTAAATTGCGGCTTATTCTGTATCTGTACGTGTGAGATACACCCTTTGGATACTGTTGTTCTATTCTGCTCTTCAATAAAAACCCATTTAGGGGAACATTAATAATTTTGCAGCGTTTGCTGATTATGTTACTGTGAGATACACCCTTTAAATTTGTTTGGCGCATATCCTTCCACCACCGAGGATTGCAGGGCGCTTCAGTTTGCCTCCTGTTACTAACTCCTCCTACTCCACTTCCTCATCCTCACCCTCTACTGCCTCTGCATCCGGAGCAGTGATCATTTCACTTTCAGGGCAGTCATTAACAAGTGGCTCCGAGGGTGGGTTCCTGCACCCACAAACGCCAGGTACACAATTGTCCAGCAAGGGCACAGTTCTGGAGGATGACAAGGTGGAGGATGAGGAGGAGATGGAGGAGGAGGAACCATGTTCACAGCAGGGTGGCACCCAGATAACTGATAACAACAGATACTACACTTGATCTCTGAGGGTGGGTTCCTGCACCCACAAACGCCAGGTACACAATTGTCAAGCAAGGGCACAGTTCTGGAGGATGACGAGGTGGAGGATGAGGAGGAGAAGGAGGAGGAGATGGAGGAGGAGCAACCATGTTCACAGCAGGGTGGCACCCAATAACTGATAACAACAGATACTTCACTTGATCTTAGGCAAAAGGTCGAGAAGCGATGCTGGTGGCATTCCCACCTGACAGCGGGGGCACAGTGGAAGCACAAGGCGAAGGCAGAAGAGGAGGAGGAGGTCACCAACGCAGCCAGGGCACCGCCAGCACCTCATAAGGCAGGGTTAGCATGTATGAAATGTTGAAAAGCTTTGTCGGCACGCCACAACAACCAGGCCCACCAGCTGTTTTTTTTTTAAGCCCCTGGTGTGTGAACACACTCATCACCTGGTGGGTGCATAAAAAAGTGCACACCAAAAAAGTGAAACACAAAAAGTGCATAGGGTGTACACATGGTCCTTGACCCTGATCCCCCTGGGCGCAAGGCTCCTGACAGGGACTGGGGTACTTACACTGGCTAACCTGGCCGAAACCAGGCAGCCCCGTTCTTTAGGAGGTCTGCTGAAACAGACCACCCCAAGTACTAGGTGGGGCTCTCCCGAAGAGAGACCCCATGAGAGAGGGCGAACCAAGCCAGAAGGCCATACCCACCCCCTCCCAAGACTTTCAGGGACAGGCCCAAGTACCTACACCCTACTAATCACGCTGTGCAAAATAAAGTATACCGCCACAATAAAAAACACAAAACGTGAGACACACAACACATAAAAGTGGGGAAAGGGATAGTGGAGAAATGCAAGGTTAGTGCCATGTTGCAATACTAAGGCAGGCCCTTCGGCCAGGAATAAAAAATTTCTCTGGTCCTGACTCCTGAACAAAAGGCCCGGCCCTAGAGGCAGGTGTGAAAAATGTGTGTAGGAAGTGCAGTGTCCTTGGTGCCATACTCATAGTGTTGCCATTCACCGTGAATTATGGCACCCCTGGACTGCCACTCCAGGGGCACATACACCACAGGCTTTTCAGAATCCTAGTCCCTGGCAAGACCAGTGCAGCCCCGTCCCTACCAGAAGGCCTCAGAACTTAGACAGCTTTGGGAGAGCCCGGCCCACAACCAGGGACACATACCTTTTCCAAGGCCAGACTCAACCCAGAAGGGGGAAAAAGACCCCCCCGCCGCATCACCGTTCCTTACCATGTACCATATACCATATACAGTTCCTTACCGTTCCTTACGTACTATACACGTACTGAATGACAGGTCTGCCCCCTTCAACTTCTATGTCACCAAATTGGGCACTTGGCCTGAGCTTGCCCTTTACGTATTGGAGGTGCTGGCCTGCCCTGCAGCCAGTGTATTACCTGAACATGCATTTAGCACAGCTGGGGGCGTTATAACAGAAAAGCGCAGCCGCCTCTCCAGAGTCAATGTGGACAAGCTCACGTTCATTAAAATGAACCAGGCATGGATCCCACAGGACTTGTCCGTACCTTGTGCAGAATAGACATGTATACCGGCCTTACCCAGCCATTGTTGTATTTTTGATCTTTCTCACTCTTTTGGGGTGTACCCTAATTTAAAAAGAAATAAAATTAAAAACAAAAACCAGTGTTGGCTACCTCGTCGTCCTCCATCGCCGCTTCCACCTACACCGCCACATCCACCGCCACATCCACAGCCACCTCAACCTCCTAATCCATATGGGCCTCCTCCTCCACTGCCGCCGCCGCTTCCACCTACACCGCCATATCCACCACCACCTCAACCTACTACTCCATATGTGCCTCGTCCTCCTCCTACATCATTCAAGATTACTATTTTTTATTTTTCTGCTTTTTATGTTATTTTAAGTTATTTCCCTATCCATATCTGTTTGCAGAGCACTTGTCATTCTCTTAAGATGATTTTGCTGCCATTTGCAGCCCTCTAGCCCTTTCCATGTTTGTTTTAGAGGCATTTTAGTGCTCAAAAGTTCGGTTCTCTATTGACTTCAATGGGGTTCGGGATCGGGGCAAAGTTCGGGTTAAGTCCGGTTCACGAACCCGGACTTTATTTTCCATTTCGGTCAAACCCGGACATCCAGGTGTTCGCTCAACTCCTGTTAGCATTTATCACTCACATAAGTTTCCCAGGTATGATTCTCGAAGGCTATCCGGTGTTGGTGCTCTCAATCGGCAGTGATTCCGCTGAGATCTTGGTGGCAGGTTGCTTCAAGGAGGTGCGGCAGTTTGACGGTTCACCTGACGGGGTATCACCTGCAGCCAGTCTGGTACCTCAATTGGGTCAGTCTCCATGAAGGCAAATAGAGCTCCCAAATCTCTCGGGGCTCTGAGGGTGAAAAAGGAATGACCCTTGCAGAAGGTGGCCGAGAGGGGGAAACTCCATCTGCAGGTTATGCCAGCTTGTCTAGCCAGATCTAAGAGCGGGCGCAGCATTGCTCGACGTTGAAGGGTGGCTCTGGATAGGTCTGTAAAAATCTTATTCGAGGCTCCATCAAAGTCAATAGGCCCTGCTTCCCATGCACTGCGAATGACTAGTTCCTAATGACTATAATTATGGAACCTACAGATCACATCCCGATACCTATCTGGATCTGAGGAGGGCGGGCCTATGGGTATGTGTATTCTATCAAATTCCAGGTGCTCTGGGAGTGGTTCTCCCATGAGCTGACCGACAATGGTTGTGATTGTAGCAAGTAGATGTTCTGTGCCTGTGGCCTCCTGGAGGCTCCAGACACGGATGTTATTGCGACGGTTTCTGTCTTCCAAATCCTCCATCTGCAGTTGTAAGGCAGCTGCCACGTCTTCCTGAGATGTCTGGGTGGCCTCCACTGCGGAGACTCTCTGACCCATCTCTATAATGGTCGCTTCTCCTGTGGACACTTGATCTGCTAGTGTCCAATCCTCCTTCCGGACAGCTTGTACTTCTCTCCTGTGGGTCTCCTCCAGTCTGCCCACGATCACCTCAAGGTCGGCTTTGCTTGGCAACGAGCGGAGCAGGGATCTCAGCTCTTCATTCGCTCTAAGTGTAAGCAGTCCCTGTGATGTGTCCGGCTGATGAGGGTGGAAGACCACTGGTGTATCCGACAAAGGCTCCGATAGAAGAGAGGAAGCAGGTGAGGCCGAGGGTAGTTCCGCTGCCTCGTGCTGTAGGCCATGTGCTTCTGCCATCTTGTGGGCCGGAGATGTCTACGATGAGGGTAAATAATGCTTGATTTCTCCCTTATTAGCTGTGCAGTTCAGGGTCCCTGTGTTCCCGGGGGTACCCTTGGTCTTTCTCTTTTTGGCTGATTTCATTCCTTGGCTGTAATGATAAAAATTAAGCCAAACCAGGTGGGATACAGGACAGAGCTCACAAGTGAAGCAGCTTCATCTGGCCATGTCCAGACCATGCCCCTACCACTGGGTTTTTTATATTTTGCTCCTTCACCAGCACTGTCACAGACACTTTGGAATCTATCTTTTAACCTACGGGTGGTTCTGCCAAAATACTGAATAGATAATCCGCTACATGTGATGACATAAATAATGTAACTAGTGTTACAATTAAAAAATCTATTAATTTTATAAGTAACATCACAGGCTGTGGACTGAAAACTGTCCCCCAATAAAATATGGGAACAACAACCACATTCTCTCGAACCACATTTAAAATTGCCTTTAAAATGGAGCCATGTCACTGATTGAGAGGTAGTCCGGCCGGGTCTAAAAAAACTGGTTGATAAAAATTTTTTGGGCTGCATATACCAATCTGATTGTCTTTGCTGGGATGTTAGTAATTGGTTAATAGTTAACATCAATAATTACTCCCATAATGGGAACATATGTTACCGTTACTATTTTAACATCAGATGCAAGGATGTAATGCCAGTTATGATTAAGCGATCTTGAATCATGAAATGTGTCAACTGTCTGTGGCTCAATTGTCTTGTCTTGTTTAATTTCCAATCTTAATAAAGGATCATTTTATCTTCATCCACTGGGGTGCGGTCAAACCTCTTTTCGTTTACATCAACAGATTTGCCCATGAGTGTTGCACACCACTCATTTAAATCTTCAGCTTTACCCTCAGTGGTATGGACACAGTTGGAAGCCACAGCAGGTGTGACTCTTAATGCCCATTTTCTAAAGCATTGTTTTGATACAGTGTCTTGTAAACACTTTGTAACCACTGCAAGATATTCTTTGAATAATTGCTTTTCCATCCCTGCTTTTTCCTCATTTCAGTTCTGTATGTAGAGCAGGATGGAAATGCCAAATAAACATGGCTACTGCCCACATCTTTCCCTTACTGAACTCAAAATCTGACTAAAATCGGAGGAAACATCTGAGATTACATCATACCATGAACTATTCAAAGGAGAAGAATATTTTTCAATCTTCCTTGTAACAGACATTAATGGACTATCTGTAGCCCAAGCAGGCAAGTTGCACGACCCCCTTCCCCACACTTCACCGATTTTCTCTGCATGCCATTCCCCATCAATAATCTATGCAGTATTTTTAATCAGCAAATATTAAGGTCACTACAATTGAAAATGGAGTCCCCATATGTTTTTCTTCATTAATATCTATTTTAAGTTGTAAAGCAATTTTCAAGGAGGTATAGGTATTTACACAGAATATCATGTATACACATATACAGTATAAAAAGTTAAATAGGTTCAAAGGCACAGGAGAAAATCAATAAATCTACCCATACATAAGCAATCAACCCTATTAATTTATACCAGTTAACGCCTATAACATACACAATTCATTACTACTTAGCTTTAAGTTAGGAACTTATATCAGTTATGATGATTGGTACATGCGTTAAGATCAGAATCTTCTTGGTTCCTCAAGGAACATAGCCATAGCTGGTCAAGCTTTCCCTTCCAGTCTTCCAATCTTCCTTCCAGACTTCAAGCCTTGTGTTTAGCACATGGCTTTGTTCTCTCCTTTTCTACCCCCTCCTGTTTAACCAGCTACTTTACATAAAGTCAGTTAGCATTTGAATAGGGGAAGTTACACAATTCAACATGGTAGCTGGTACCTACAATGTATTATTCCATATATTTATGCAAAAAATATCACAAAACTATGCATGGAAATGCAATCCATACCCCAGTACTCCATTCCCAGCTGATGCCTGCTTAGGGGAAATGTGTTGGAGGGAGATAGCCCAGCCATCACTCCACACGGTCCGTTCTGCAGGCGGCCATGTTTTTTAATTCATTTTAATTTTTGTCTACATTCACTATGATCTTTTTTGTCCAATAAAAGTTTTAACCTAAGGATAATGCTCCATCCAGTTCTTTTTTTCCTCCTACATGGATTACATCCATCCCTCTGGGGAAAGAATATTACTTCCTTTACCATCTTAGAACAACATTTCTACCAAATTACATACTAATTATTCCTGTCACCATATCCAAACAAATAAATGTTTGGATGCTCAACCTCTGTATTTCCAAAAAAAAAAAAAAGTCAGATCCAGTGTGTTTTATACACTTATATACACACCATTTAAGATTTTAATTAGACTGGCACTGTACAAATTGTGAAAAGCTTAATTTTTCATTAAGCTCTGAAAACAGATTAGCTTTCAGTTTGTAGATGAATTCAATTTACCTACAATGTATTTTTTTTAATCTTCTCCCTTAAGATGTAGGTGGATTTTGTTTAGGTCAATAGGTTTCAAATGACCCGTATTTCCTTTGTGTTTGAATGCAAAATTGCAATGCGTTATTTACATTTTTTAATTTCCATTGAGGAGTATTTAGGTCCCTGGTCTCGCAAGATAAGGGGCCCCAATTTTTCCTTCCCCTCACTTACACTACACATTTTGGCAACTGATCGCATGTTCTATTTAGTCAGAAAAAAGAAGTAGAGTTGTCAATATTTACAGGAGGGCCTCCCCTGAGAGCTTGAAGAGCCTTGATGTGTAAATGCAGGCCAAATTGCTGCTTAAAAAAAGACCCCGTAATGTGCAAAGAAAGTGATGTGCTGCTTATGCACAAAGGTAGATTAAACCTGGATAACTGTGTAAATTTAAAGCAGTTTGGGCTGTTGTTCAGGAAACTGGTGTTTTTATGCATTGTGTTTGATGTGAAGTGGGTAACAAACCAAGTGATATTACCATGTGGACTTACCTGCTGTCTGCCCTTACCATGTGACCATCATCTCTCTGGCTTTCATTACAGAGGCAATTGCTTGTTTTGCACCTGTCCCAGATTCACCTTTCAAGTTGTGGGTACTTGCAGAAAGGAAAATCCATGTTTATCTCCAATGTACAGTGGGTACGGAAAGTATTCAGACCCCCTTAAATTTTTCACTCTTTGTTATATTGCAGCCATTTGCTAAAATCATTTAAGTTCATTCTTCTTCCTCATGAATGTACACATAGCACCCCATACTGACAGAAAAAACACAGAATTGTTGACATTGTTGCAGATTTATTAAAAAAGAAAAACTGAAATATCACATGGTCCTAAGTATTCAGACCCTTTGCTGTGACACTCATATATTTAACTCAGGTGCTTTCCATTTATTCTGATCATCCTTGAGATGGTTCTACACCTTCATTTGAGTCCAGCTGTGTTTGATTATACTGATTGGACTTGATTAGGAAAGCCACACACCTGTCTATATAAGACCTTCCAGATCACAATGCATGTCAGAGCAAATGAGAATCATGAGGTCAAAGGAACTGCCTGAAGAGCTCAGAGACAGAATTGTGGCAAGGCACAGATCTGACCAAGGTTACAAAAAGATGTCTGCTGCACTTAAGTTTCCTAAGAGCACAGTGGCCTCCATAATCCTCAAATGGAAGACGTTTGGGACGACCAGAACCCTTCCTAGAGCTGGCCGTCCGGCCAAACTGAGCTATCGGGGGAGAAGAGCCTTGGTGAGAGAGGTAAAGAAGAACCCAAAGATCACTGTGGCTGAGCTCCAGAGATGCAGTCAGGAGATGGGAGAAAGTTGTTGAAAGTCAACCATCACTGCAGCCCTCCACCAGTCGGGGCTTTATGGCAGAGTGGCCCGACGGAAGCCTCTCCTCAGTGTAAGACACATGAAAGCCCGCATGGAGTTTGCTAAAAAAACACCTGAAGGACTCCAAGATGGTGAGAAATAAGATTCTCTGGTCTGATGAGACCAAAATAGAACTTTTTGGCCTTAATTCTAAGCGGTATGTGTGGAGAAAACCAGGCACTGCTCATCACCTGTCCAATACAGTCCCAACAGTGAAGCATGGTGGTGGCAGCATCATGCTGTGGGGGTGTTTTTCAGCTGCAGGGACAGGACGACTGGTTGCAATCGAGGGAAAGATTAATGCGGCCAAGTACAGGGATATCCTGGACAAAAACCTTCTCCAGAGTGCTCTGGACCTCAGACTGGGCCGAAGGTTTACCTTCCAACAAGACAATGACCCTAAGCACACAGCTAAAATAACGAAGGAATGGCTTCACAACAACTCCGTGACTGTTCTTGAATGGCCCAGCCAGAGCCCTGACTTAAACCCAATTGAGCATCTCTGGGGAGACCTAAAAATGGCTGTCCACCAATGTTTACCATCCAACCTGACAGAACTGGAGAGGATCTGCAAGGAGGAATAGCAGAGGATCCCCAAATCCAGGAGTGAAAGACTTGTTGCATCTTTCCCAAAAATACTCCTGGCTGTATTAGATCAAAAGGGGGCTTCTACTAAATACTGAGCAAAGGGTCTGAATACTTAGGACCATGTGATATTTCAATTTTTCTTTTTTAATAAATCTGCAACAATGTCAACAATTCTGTGTTTTTCTGTCAGTATGGGGTGCTATGTGTACATTCATGAGGAAGAAGAATGAACTTAAATGATTTTAGCAAATGGTTGCAATATAACAAAGAGTGAAAAATTTAAGGGGGTCTGAATACTTTCCGTACCCACTGTATTTTAATCAAGTCAAAGCACAGCATACCCCTCTTCAATGTGTTGTAGATGACTATTTATTTACTCACCATGCTAAGTTGCAGTTGCAGGCATCTTTCCTGTTCATGACAAGGGAAGTTAAGTTCCTTGGCTTCCCTCCTTTAGCAGCCACAAGAGGCCACACCTGATAAGACAGAGGTAGCCGGGGCAAGTGATTTGCAGCATGCTAAGTGGCCTTTTACTGTCAAAATTGGTGTGCAAGCAGCAGGACAGGAGCCAAATAATGTGGAAGACCCAAATATAGTGGACTGTCTTACTGTTCATATGTGGTGCCATTCATTACTGTGGCTAATACAGTAACACTTTTTAAAAGAAACGACTAGACAGTAGTAGTGCAATGTATTTTATTTGCTTATTTTAATGGACATTTGCAATGCACATTTAATGCAAATTATTTTTATTATAGCTCATGAGGCAATATGTCATTAGGTGGCCAAGTAGTTATTTTCATGATTTATTCCAAATACTAGCTAACAATTGTTTAAATAAAAATTACACATGCTAAATTTGTTCATGTAGTGTTGGATTAAAATTACAGACAAGTAAGATGGTACAAAACAATTAAATGAACTTTACATTAAAAATAAATAAAATAAATAATCCACATGGAATGAATCTTTAGGCGGAAAAATGAACATGTTTCAAATAACACATGTAGAATTGGCAGATTCTTGAGATATCATTTAAGTCTTCATTTGGAATGCATATTTTGCACCCCAAGGGATTACTGTAGATTATAAGGATATTAGAAGCTATAGAGTTCTGTATTAAAGTGAAGGACTCAATATTAGAACAAACCATATTACCCCATTTTGAATGCACAAATCACATTAAACCATATTTAAACCCAAAAACAAAAATCAAATATATTGCAGCTTACCAGATGTGGTGGCAACATTATTTTACTTTTTCAGCCTCTCTTCCTTTATTTTCACCCATTGATCCCTCCAGTAATATATTTCCTGTCCCCGGGGGACAACCCTCACTTGGCATACTGGATCTATTGAGTTGCAGCATTTTCAACCTGGGTTAGATGTACAGTAACTTATTTCCCTCCTCTTCTCTATGACATAACAGGGAGGGTTCCATAGTCTCTAGAGACCAGTGCAAACAATGTATCTGATAAGAATGCAGCATAGGCAGTGAGCACAGGATGTTGTCAGATGAGAAGATTTCTGTCAGGTTCAACAGGTGTTTTATTTGACGTATCCAACAAGAAAAATCTTTCAATGATATATTTATGAGGCCAAATGTGTCCAAATAAAAATTTATTCTTAAGGTTTACATTTCCTTTAATTTAAACCTATGTATCCTATATACCTGGACAAGTCTTTGTAAATGTATACAGTAATCAGTATTATTTAATTGTTTTCATGGATTATATGATGAAAAATTTTGTATTATAAACAGTAAGCACATAAGATGTTACATAGATATATAAGACTATAAAAATCTTCAACAATGTCAATATCCTTATCATTTACATTTGTCGGTACATTATAAGTCATGTGTAATGATTTCTAATATACATATATTTTCAAAAATATAAAGAACATTTCCTTTTCTTCACTCAAAAAGAACTGTAGACAAACAGCTAAGCATACAGGTAAAATATTTAAACATAACCTGCTTTACCTACTATTAGAATTCTATGTAGCCATACTTCTGATATGTCAATCCCTGTCAATCTACATAGATAACTAATATAATGTATTTATTGATAAGACTCCTTTTTTGCTTTCCCCCCTCCCTGCTCCATTGTTGTTATTGCCTGAAATAATAAACCAACACTTTTGTATGATGCAAGAGAGACACATGTATTTTGATTCTTATTCAACTGCAGTTTCTCTTTGACTGTAATAATCTACAAATAGCAACATCTTACAGTACCTTGATATAACAACATCATGTAACCCCTCTATGTCAGTTGCTACAGCTCTAGTTGACTGATTCAGAAGCAACCACTCTTATACTGATTTATGGTGTGTAGGCAATAGTGTAAGGTAATACCTATATAGATTCAAAAAGACACATAAAAAAAAAAGTTTATAATTAGTAAATAATAATACTGTGTTTGCTTAGCAAATGATAAAGCCTTTTGTCAACAACAGTGCACACCCAAGATGCTGTCTAAAGGAGATTGGAAGTGCACCACCAATGGCACCAGACATTCACACATCCCCAACATTGGACAGATGCTGAAAGAAGAAGAAAAAGCTTATTTAAACAAAGTTTAAAGTTTTGCCTCACACTATTGATAACCATGCTAAATACAGTTAGCCATAATCATACAGCTCCATCTGCTGTGTGTCATTGTGAGGCTTGCTGCAGGTAATGAGAGGGAGCTTTCTTCCACCTCAACAACAGACAGCACACCGGATGTCAGAGGGTCAACAAATTCAACCCAATCATTGTCTAGCCTCTCAATGACATACAGCAGAAATAGCTGTGTGATCACTTGACCACTCTGAAGAAGCATCAAACAGTACGTAGCATGTTTTTTTTAGCAGTGGAGGGGCAAGGCTTCAAAAATGTGTTGGCTTTAGTCTTTACTTCTACCTAAATGTGCTTTGTTAGGAAGTCCATTGGCATTCTGGGGGATAGTGGACCTAGAAGATGTGGCTATTGTTTCTTAAGCTGGTTATACACACATCATTATTTTTTGCATTCAGTTGGCGGGCGAGGTGAATGGAGGAATCCTTCCCACTGTGCAATTTTATTCTGACAGTGGAACTTCTCCCAGCAGAAGCTGATTGAATTTGTTGTACAGCAGTCCAGTTTGACAGAAGTCGATCTACAGATCGACTTCTGTTGGACAGGGGGGGGGGCACACACAGATCGACTTCTGTTGGACAGGGAGGATTACACACAGATCAAAATTTGGCCAGTACCTGCTGAACTGGCTGACTTTTGATCAATGTATACCCAGCTTTAAAATTATATGACCCTGATGGGAATTTCAAATTATTCAAGTCATCAAAATTCCAATCTGAAAGTTTTGGATGAGCTGACTCTAAAACATTAATGCACAGTATGTATCCTACAAGATAAAACAAAAACACAAAGGTAATGTATAGATTTATAAACATGGCTTCGCAGAACTCTTTGACTCTGATATCATTATAATGTATGCTGCCTGCTCTAGAATAACCAACAGCTGTAACCAGCACATAAAACAGAAAGTTAATTTGTTAGCTAATAGTTAGTCACATTCAGCTCGACTTGTTCTGTAATATTTCATTTCCAGCTGAACATGCCTTATTATTATGGCCTGGATAAAGGAGAAACTTCAAACACTGTAAAGCCAAAGTTTTTTTCTTCCTTAGTTTTGGATAGCACAGAGTAATAATAAAATAGCTGTCATTTTTTTATTTTTTATGAAGAGATTCACCCTTGCTATTTGTCTTTGTGACAGTGTTGGCCAGATAGGAGGTTATAGGATATTTAAAATGTTTGAGTTGTCACCAAAACGTGAAATGAGGGAAAATCTTCCAGTTGGGACACCTGTTCTGGTGACAAATATCCAAGAGCTAAATTCATGGTACCTTACAGAAATTTCCTCTCACTTCTTTTTATATCTCTGGGACAGGATGAAAAGGTAAAACCTCTTCATCAAAGCACAGAGAGAAAAAAAAAACTGACTTGGGTTTTAACCCTTCCCCACTCTATCCAAAACAGGAAAAAAAATGGTTATACATACACTTTATTTGTTGAATACAGTTTTTTATGTAGTAATATTTTTTTCCAAAATCTTTAAAGAAACAGAAGGGTTAAGGAAACAAATTGTGAACATTGGTAGCATTAGAAAAATGTATGTACTTTTTAATGGATCAATATTTGCATGTACAGCAATTTTATTAGGTTTTACATGTCATCCAATGACATATTAAGAGCAAAATTTGTTCATGCATGTTATTTTAAGCCATCACATTCCACCAGCCTTTTAACCAAAACAACAGTTATGTTGCCTAAAATAATGGGAATTTACCTTGACATAAATAATTGGACCGAAGCACTGTACTGCAGAGAGGTGTTTTAAAAAATGGCCTCCAATAAGTAACAAATATTTACATTATTGTCTGACATGACTTACATTTCTTTTACACAAATATTTGAAACTAACCTAAGTAGTGAAAGTCCATTGGACCTTTTTGTTTTTTAAACACAGCTAACTCGTTCACTTACAACATTAGAACTGTTTAAAGATAGTTCAGAAGTCCCAGGCTGCATTTCAATAGCCTCCTCTGTCATATCTAAGTCCATGCTAGTTAGTTCATTACCGTTTCTATAATGATTTAAATTAAGGTCCTTGCCATACATAACAGTTGATGCTGGGTTATGATGACACTGGTTTTGTTGCAGCATTGTCTTTCTGCTACTGTGATACTGACAACGGATGTAGTTGGAAAAAGCTCTTCGATACGTTCGGTTGAAAAGTGTGTAGACTAGTGGGTTGATTCCTGAGGACACATAACCAACCCAAACAAATATATTCAATAGTTCCACCATGAGGTTCTTATCACAGGCCTCTTTGCAAAGTACAGACATGATGTTTGTGATAAAGAATGGACACCACATGATGAGAAACAAGAAGAATACTATCCCAAGGACTTTGGAAGCTCTGCGCTCATTGTTAATTGACTGCATAGTCCCCTTTCGAAACAGAGCTGCCTCTTTGTTCACTGGAGAGTTCATGTGAGAAGTAGTCTCATGATTTTGAATCATTGAAATATTTTCAGTGTTGTTGTCTTTCTTTAGACCACTTAAGCTGTTCTTTCTCTGCTTTGGCACTTCCTCATACATGAACACAGTAGCTTGTCTCTGAAGCACCTGAATGGTCAGACAGTACGTAAATACCATGATGATCAGCGGGATAAAAAATGCCACAAAAGATCCAAGCAGTACAAATTTTTCATCATTTAATACACAGCTCCCGTTCACAAACACTCTGGAGTCATCTTGAAGACCAATCACTGGAATAGGCATTGAAATACCTGCAAGAAAAATAAATATTTTATACGCTTGTTTCTTATATTGGATTTTTGGAAGCATACTGGACATTTCAAATATTATGAGCATTCCTCTGCTGGTAATTTAGGGCAATATTATACATTTTGAAATCTTTTTTTTATTTTTATTATTCAATTTTACAATATAAGAATAAAATAAAAAGAAGAATACAAAAAAAAAGAGAAAAATTTAACCAATTCACAGCAAAACTGGTTATGCAGGACCCAACTGCCATAAACAATACTCACTCCTCAACCACCTCTCCCTGTGCAATATCATTCCCACTTATCATTACAGTAGTGTGCACCAGTGTTAAATATAACGAGAAATGTAGCACAACACCATAACATCACTCTCTTGGATCCAAGAAAAAACATTTCCTATCCATATAATAGAAACATGCAATTGTCAAAAGTCTGAGTTACAGCTTGCCCCTTGACACTGGTCCCTGCCAAATCACACAACACTGCCCAACCCAGCTTTACACTCAAATAAGAAAGGTACGAAGGTGGGACTAACAATTTTTCTCTGATGTACAGTGACAAATGGTTAGAAAGTGAGTACATCCCTCACATTTTTGAAAATATTTTATTATACCTTTTCATGTGACAACACTGAAGAAATTACACTTTGCTACAATGTAAAGTAGTGAGTGTACAGCTTGTATATCAGTGTAAATTTGCTGTCCCCTCAAAATAACCCAACACACAGCTATTAATGTCTTAACCGCTGGCAACAAAAGTGAGTACTCCCCTAAGTTAAAATGTCCAAATTGGGCCCAAAATTTTCCAGCACTGCCTTAACCCTTTTGGGCATGGAGTTAACCTGAGCTTCACAGGTTGCCCCACTTCCACTCCTCCATGACCACATCACCGAGCTGGTGGATGTTAGAGACCTTGCGCTCATCCACCTTCCATTTGAGGATTCCCCACAGATGCTCAATAGGGTTCAGGTCTGGAGATATGCTTGGCCAGTCCATCACCTTTACCCTCAGCCACTTTAGCAAGGCAGTGGTTATCTTGGAGGTGTGTTTGGGGCCATTTTCATGCTGGAATACTGCCCTGCGGCCCAGTCTCCGAAGGGAGGGGATTATGCTCTGCTTCAGCATGTCACAGTACATGTTGACATTCATGGTTCCCTCATTGAACTGTAGCTCCCCAGTGCCAGCAGCACTCATGCAGCCCCAGACCATGACACTCCCACCACCATGCTTGACTTTAGGCATGAAAAACTTGTCTTTGTACTCCTCACCTGGTTGCTGCCACACACCCTTGACACCATCTGAACCAAATAAGTGTATCTTGGTCTCATCAGACCATAGGACACGGTTACAGTAATCCATTTCCTTAGTCTACTTGTCTTCAGCAAACTGTTTGCTGGCTTTCTTGTGCATCATTTTGAGAAGAGGCTTCCTTCTGGGAAGACAACCATGCAGACCAATTTGATGCAGTGTGTGACGTATGGTCTGAGTACTGACAGGCTGACCCCCCCAACCCCTTCAACCTCTGCAGCAATGCTGGCAGCACTCATACGTCTATTTTCCAAAGACAACCTCTGGATAAGATGCTGAGCACGTGCACTCAACTTCTTTGGTCGACCATGGTGAGGCCTGTTCTGAGTAAAACGTGTCCTGTTAAAAAGCTGTATGGTCTTGGCCACCATGCTGCAGCTCAGTTTCAGGTTCTTGGCAATCTTTTTATAGCCTAGGCTGTCTTTATGTAGAGCACCAATTCTTTTTTTTTCAGATCCTCAGAGAGTTCTTTGCCATAAGGCGCCATGTTGAACTTCCAGTGACCAGTATGAGAGAGTGAGAGTGATAACACCATATTTAACAAACCTGCTCCCCGTTCACACCTGAGACCTTGTAACACTAATGAGTCACATGACACTGGGGAGGAAAAATGGCTAATTGGGCCCAATTTGTACATTTTAACTTAGGGGTGTACCCACTTTTGTTGCCAGCGCTTTAGACATTAACTGCTGTGTGTTGAGTTATTTTGAGGGGGCAGCAAATTTAAACTATTATACAAGCTGTACATTTACTTCTTTATATTCTAGCTAAGTGTAATTTCCTCAGCGTTGTCACATGAAAAGATATTATGAAATATTTACAAAAATGTAAGGGGTGTACTTACTTTTGTTAGATACTCTATATATAACACAGTCAAAACTTAGCCATTAAGTTGCATGATATGTACATGTGAAAAAGATTGTCAACACACAGAGGGACATGCATCCATACAAAAACCACCTGTATAATTATATGAGATACATTTGCTGATAGCAAATATTTTTTTTTCCATTTAACACTAATTATTGTATGCATGGTTAATTTATAGTTCAATAAATAACCATTTTATTGTTTAGCATTGTAATCTGTCTACTCAATTTAATTACTTCACAACATAATTGTAAAGCAATTAAAAAAACAAAACATTAAAACGGAAGACTAATCCAGAGTATTATATATTAGATAAATACTAACACAGGATAAAAAGAGGAAATTTAATAAGACTCAATGTGCATTTATTCCATCATCACATTTTCCCATGGGGTGAGGGACAGATTCAAGAGTTAGGTAATAGGTTTTGGCAGTTGAAAATCACTCTGCAACTTTCTACACATTGATTTTCTATATTAAAGGTTCAACTTAATGTTTATAACCTGAAAAATATTCAGCCAAAAAACTGTACTTCAGACCAGTGATGTTAGCACCACTCCTAGCAAATGAGTTTAATGATATTGAATGCTTTTTAGAGAATTTAACTAAAAGGCGTCATGGTTCTTTTACAATGTCATTTTTATTTAAATTTAATTTCTTAGGGCTCTTTCACACAGTGTGTCCATCAAACGGACTCCGCTTTTCTCAGCAGGGGATCGTTCCACCGATTCCCCGATGAGCAGAAGGATGACAGTGCGAAGACACAGCTGTCAGTTCCCCATGCATCTCTATGGGGGAAATCGGATGGGAACGGACCGTCGGTCCGTTCTCATCCGATCCCATCCGATCTGATCCGCTGGACGGATGGAAAATAGGGTTTCTATCCTTCCAGATTTGACGGATCGGGTCGGATGTCAGCGGACATGTCTCTGCTGACATCCGATGCCCCATAGGAATGCATGGGGGGACCGTTCAGATCCGCCAAAAAAACGAACAGACGGATCTGACTGGTCCGCCTGTGTGAAAGGGGCCTTACTCAAATATGACTTTGCCCCCTCCCATGTCTTATACTCCTCTGTTCACTGTTTGGGCAGAGTGGTTATTCTTTACATCACTGGGTTGCATGATAAGTGGGATCTCTTTGGTAATGAAAGGGATGCATGCTCAAAGGACTTCAGGACCAAATAGGATAGTTTTTCAGCTGTGTTTCTTTTGGCTTCCTCTTGTCTACACAGTATGGCTCTTCCAGGATTGTGGGCAAAGGGGTGTGAGACCTTGGGGGATGGTGAGGAAGTCATTTGAAGGATAAATTACATAGTTATATAGTTAGTCTGGTTGAATAAATACACAAGTCCATCTAGTTCAACCAATAAAGAAGAATATTGCAATCCTATATACACAATCATTTACCCACAGTTGATTCAGAGGAAGGCAAAAAACAGCAAAGCATTATCCAATTTTCTCCAGCAGGGGAAAAAGTGTATGCTTACTGGGAAATAAGGCTGTCTCAATTGAATGGCAGGTGACAAGGCTGAGATATTGGAATACAAGCATGACTTCCAGTTTTGAATTAATACATTTGCTACATTAGCATAACATTACTCCTTTATACCACTTTCACATGGGTGGCCAGGCAGGCCATAAAAACAGATGGTTTAGCTGTGGTTTTTACCACCCCTCAACTGCCCATCTAAAACCTAACATACAGCCAAAGGAGGTTGTACACATGCCATGTCCACAATGCTTTTTGTTGCAGCCACAGCCAATTAACATGTTGACAGGTGGCACCATTTAGGAAACTCTCCCATTCAAGAGTGCTGCAACCAAATGCTTGATGTGTGCTTGCAGCATGTTAGTCCCAATCAAATTCACGCTCGACAAAGAAAAAAAAAAAAAAAAAAACAGTCATTAAGGAGGCAGCATTATTGCCTATTGAATTCATGGAACCTAACCCTAATAAATAATCTTTAAGTGCCATACCATTTCACTGATTGACAAAACAACCAAAGGTCCAAAAATTTTTTGTAAAGTAAAATTGCCATGAATGACAGATAAAAGGAGGATTTAGCGACCTTGTCACAGCCACTTTCCAGCATCAGCACCTTTTCTGTTTTCTATGGTTGCACACTTTTCTGGCTACTGCCTATGGTGTCCTGGCCACCTCATATGATGTTTCATGGGGCCAGAAAATGTATTTAAGCTACAGCAGGACACTCCTTTACCAATCAAGCATTTTTTTAGTGTTCCCCTGGTCTCTGTACACCCAAGGACTTTCTGCCAGTCAGTAAGCCCAGTCACTGTCCGCCATAGTCAAGTCTTGCTCCAGTCTTCCCTGCCACTATCTGTTACAGTCAAATCCTGCTTACAACCTACAACAGTTAGCCCTGCAACAGTCCTTCTACAGTTTGCTATAGTCCCACTACAGTCTGCTAGAGCCCTGCTACAATCCGCTAAAGCTAGTCCAGCCACAGTATGCTACTGTTGTTTTATAGTCTGCTACAATTTACTATAATCAGCCCACTATGGTTCTGCTGCCAATCCTACTACTAGTATGGATAGCTTCCAGGCTGCCCACTATTATTAAAGTCTTGCATTTAGCACACCTTAGTACCTGTCTTTTGCATTCACCTCTTCAGTTCTCTAGACATCTACCTGACTCTGCATTCAATAGTACCTGTTGGATGACTATGGTGTAGTCTGAAGCTATTCCAAACTCCCATGAGGGGATTCCTGGCAGATCACCAGCTATCTCTTAGGGAAAGTGGTCATACCAAAGCTGGGGGCTACTTCCATGTACCATGACTTTTCAAGATAAGGTATTTACCTACAGATCATGACAGACCTTCTAAAAATGGTAGCAGATTGAGTTTCCTACTGACTCTGTAGCTCCAATGTTTTTAGTCACTGACCTGGATCAGGTATAACTGACTTTTTTCTAGATTTCCTTATCTACAAACATTTGTTTGGTTCAGTCAACGTGTTAGCCAGGTAGCCAGTATTTTCAAAATAAAATCAGCATTGGCAGCCCTTGTATTTCTCTTATGATGGGTTAACTCAATTCTAATTATTTTAACAAAATCTAATAATAAACACTTGGTCTGAAATAGAAAGCTTGAAGCCAGTGAACACAACAAATAAAACACTTTAGACAAATCATTAGGTTGGAAACAATCGGATCCCCAGTGTTCTGGTTCAATGTGAAATTGATCATCTAAAGGGAAGGCTGTTACAATTAGCACTTACTCAAGAGATAAGACTGTACCTGAAATTTGCTTTGCGTCTGCTTTATAGTCTTAAAAGAATTATTTTATTAAAACAGTTTACCAAATAGAATCCTTACTTCTTCTTACATGCTACATGCATATATGTGAAAGCTGCTAAATTGGATCTCGTTTAGGCTTTGAGTACTTCACAAAAGATTTAACCACTTCTCAAGATTTTCTTGCTTAATGACCAGGCCATATTTTGCGATTCAGCACTGCGTTATTTTAACGGACAACTGCACGGTCGTGCGACGCTGTACCCAAATAAAATTGACGTCCTTTTTTTCCCACAAATAGAGCTTTCTATTGGTGGCATTTGATCACCTGTGCGATTTCTATTTTTTGCATTATAAACAAAAAGAGAGTGACAATTTTGAAAAAAAAAAACAATATTTGTCACATTCTTTTACATTACGGCGGACAGATCAGACCCCTAACTGACATTTTTGACACTTTTGGGGGTACCAGTGACATTACTACAGTAATCAGTGCTATAAATATGTACTGTTACTGTAATATTGACACTGGCAGGGAAGGGGCTAATACTGTTGATGATCAAGGGGTTAAATGCAAGCCTAGGGGAGTGATTCTAACTGTGGGGGGGTTGGGCTTTTGAAATGATCACAGAGACAGGCGATCCTATATGGCAGGATCACATGGTCTCTGTGATCATTGCAGACAGAAGGACGGACGGCTGTTTACATCAGCCGTCCATCCTTTTCTCTCAGCGGGGAGAGATCGAGAGTGTCAGGCAGCAATCAGAGTTGCCTGACACACGCGCCAGCTTCCCTGCTGACGATCGGGGGCGGGAGTGTGCCGCCTCCATCGTGCACTCGCCCCCTAGCTCCTCCCAGACAGATGACACTTATTAACGTGATTTTGCCTGGGAGAGCCACTCTGCCGACGTAAATAGACAGTAACCTGAAGGCAAGTGGTTAAAAAAGTATCAAGAAACGTATTAGCTTTGTGTGTTCTAAGCCATTAGGAATAGGGTTTGGAATGGAGAGGAGGACTAAAAGGGGTTCATTCACTAAAGGCAAATAGGCTTTTCATTTTGCAGGGAAATTTTTAACTTTGCAAAAGAATTTTATCTTAAAGTAAATGTAAAGCCTATTTTTTTATAACAAACATGTTATACCTACCTGCTCTGTGCAATGGTTTTGCACAGAGCAGCCCAAAACCTCCTTTTCTCAGGTCCCCCACCAGCACTCCTGGCTCCTACTCTCCTCTTTGTGCCCCCATACCAAGCAGATGGAGGGGATGGCCCCCCTTCCGCCTTCCATGGCTTTCCCCCTCTTCCATCCCGCTGGGAGGCCCGAGCGACCAGCTGGCATGTCTGTCGGCTGGCCGGAGACCCGAACAAAGCCAGAATAAGCTTCCATTGGGTCTCAGATCTAGTAACCCAGTTTACAGAAGACCTAAAGGTGCCAAATTTTAAAAAATGACAGCATTCAATAGCCAAACTTGGCGTTTTGATTTTGTGTAATGGAGGGATTTGGGTTCTTTTAGACCACAGATCCCTCCATACAGAGTATCTGTCACTGCCTATTGTTTACATGTTTACATTCCTTCTGACAGCAATAAAAGTGGTCAGAATTTTTTTTTCAAAGAGACAGTGTAAGAAAAAAAAAAATAAGAAAAAAAAAATGAAAGCGCAGCATCCCTCCGTGCTCGCACACAGAAGCGAACGCATATGTAAGTCGCGACTGCAAATGTAAAAAGTGTTCAAACCACATATGTGAGGTATCGCCGCGATCATTAGAGTGAGAACAATAATTCTTGCACAAGACCTTCTCTGTAACTCTAAACTGGTAACCAGTAGAAATGTTTAAAGATTCCCTTTTATATATATATTTTTAAGTGCTGAGTATGCGCAATTTTAAAGCATGACACGTTAGGAATCTATTTACTCAGCATACAAATCATACAAACAATTGGGCTTTCTTTACTGTTTTGTTTTTCTTTTAATTCGTAAAAGTGTATTTTTTCCAACAAAATTGTGTTTGAAAGATCGCTGCACAAATACTGTATGAAATAAAATATTACAAACGATCACCATTTTATTCTCTAGGGCAGTGATGGTGAACCTTGGCATCCCAGATGGTTTGGAACTACATTTCCCATGGTTCTCAACTACACTGCAGAGTGCATGAGCATCATGGGAAATGTAGTTCCAAAACATCTGGGGTGCCAAGGTTCGTCATCACTGCTGTAGGGTCTCCGCTAAAATATATATATATATATATATATAGATATATCTATATCTATCTATACATATATATATATATAGATATATATAGATATATATATATCTATATCTATCTATATATATATATATATATATATATATATATATATATATATATATATATATATATATATATGTATAAATATATTTATATTGTAGGCAACAAATGTCAGAAAAAGGCTTAGACATGAAGGAGTTAAGCACTGTAGTGGGAGCCACCTGGTTACCAAGGGCCCTAATCAGAAGAAATGAGTAAATATGACCTTAAGGATCACTCATGTAAAAACTGATATTTTTGCTGCCATTACTGGCCCTGCTGCCTTTGTGAAAAAAGGGAAAAAGAACATTCATCCTTCTGATTTTTTTTAAATCCACCAATGACAGTAATACGTGTGATTGATGGGTAGATTTGAAACCTCAGTTGTTGCAGTCCCCAACAGAGTGAAGCTGAACTACAGGCAAACATCTAAATTACAGAGATGAAATATGTACCTGAGAGCTGTTTTATCTGTCAAATGAAATACTGAATGTATTATATTTGAAATAATACTATCACTTTAATATATAAGTCCCATGCTATTTCTTTTACAAAAGAATATTACCCTAAGTGTAAAACCAATATAGATCAGTCATAAAAGATAAGCATACCATTTTGGACTGAATAAGACGGAATTGTCTAGATTTTAGTAAGCCCATATTTGAAGGTTTTCTTTTTTCTGCCAATACATTGTAATAAGAAACAATTACGAGCAACCATGTAAAAACAAATCTAAACAGGGGAGAGTAAGCTTGAGATTTATCTGTGCCATTTGAATTAGCTGTTTAAATGTGTAGTGTAATGCACTAATTTAGTTCAACATCTTGGAACACAAGAAAAGAAAAGTAAGTCTGCATTTTTCTTTTCTTTGAATTTTATTGATTTGATTTATATTTAGGCAGTAGTTTTACAGTTAGAGTAAAATGGTACACTGACTTGATAATGCTACCCAGTGTACATTTTGCTTTTGGAGCAGTCTTTCAGAATTATTTCCCTGCATAATTTGAAAAAATTAGCAAACATTGAAACTGAATTCTTCATTCCAACCGCTACATCATTAATAAACTCATTGAACAGCATTGGCTGCTCCCTGGGGCCCAGCTCTCACAACTTTAGACCATTCAGAGAACAAGTCATTTATCACTATTCCCTGGACCTGTTCACGTAACTTGTTTCCTATTCATATACAGTATCTTACAAAAGTAAGTACAGCCCTCACATTTTTGTAAATATTTTATTATATCTTTTCATGTGACAACACTGAAGAAATTGCACTTTGCTACAATGTAAAGTAGTGAGTATACAGCTTGTATAACAGTCTCAATGTGCTATCCCCTCAAAATAACTTAACACATTATTGTCTAAACTGCTGGCAATAAAGGTGAATATACCCCATAAGTGGAAATGTCCAAATTGGGCCCAATTAGCCATTTTCCCTCCCCGGTGTCATGTGACTCATAAGTGTTAGAAGGTCTCAGGTGTGAATGGAGAGCAGGTGTGTTAAATTTGGTGTTATCGCTCTCAATCTCTCATACTGGTTCCTGGAAGTTCACCATGGCACCCCATGGCACAAAACTCTCTGAGGATCTGAAAAACAGAATTGTTGCTCTACATAAAGATAGCCTAGGCTATAAGAAGATTGCCAAGACCCTTAAACTAAGCTGCAGCAAAGTGGCCAAGACCATACAGACTCTTCTAAAGATGATACACAAGAAAGCTCGCAAACAGTTTCCTAAAGACAAGCAGACGAAGGACATGGATTACTGGAACAGTGTCCTGTGGTCTGATGAGGCCAAAATAAGCCTATTTGGTTCAGATGGTGTAAACCGCATGTGGCGGCAATCAGGTGAGGAGTACGAAGACAAGTGTGTCTTGCCTACAGTCAATCATAATGGTTGGAGTGTCATGATCTGGGGCTGCATGAGTGCTGCCGGCACTGGGAAGCTACAGTTCATTGAGGGAACCATGAATGCCAACATGTACTGTGACATACTGAAGCAGAGCATGATCCCCTCCCTTCAGAGACTGGGCCGCAGGGCAGTATTCCAACATGATATCGACCCCAAACGCACCTCCAAGACGACCACTGCCTTGCTCAAGAATTATAAAGGTGATGGACTGGCCAAGCATGTCTCCAGACCTAAACCTTAATGAGCATCTGTGGGGCATCCTCAAATGGAAGTTGGAGGAGCGTAAGGTCTCTAACATTAACCAGTTCTGTGATGTTTTCATGGAGGAGTGAAAGAGGACTCCAGTGGCAAACTGTGAAGCTCTGGTGAACTCCATGCCCAAGAGGGTTAAGATAGTGCTGTAAAATAATGGTGGGCCACACAAAATGTTGACACTTTGGGCACAATTTGGACACTTTAACTTAGGGGTATACTCACTTTTGTTGCCAGTGGTTTAGACATTAATGGTTGTGTGTTGAGTTATTTTGAGGGGACAGCAAACGTACACTGTTATACAAGCTGTACACTCACTATTTTACATTGTAGAAAAATGTAATTTCTTCAGTGTTGTCACATGAAAAGATATAATAAAATATTTACAAAAATGTTAGGGGCGTACTCACGCTTGTGAGATATTGTATATACATACAATTTCAGCAACTCCTACAGAGCTTGTTTTAACCACTTTAATACAGGGCACTTCCCTCCCTTCCCGCCCAGGCCAATTTTCCCCTTTTAGCGCTGTTGCATTTTGAATGACAATTGCGCGGTCATGCAACACTGTACTTACACCAAATTTATATAATTTTCCCCCCACAAATAGAGCTTTCTTTTGGTGGTATTTGATCACCTGTGCGATTTTTACTTTTTGCTAAACAAATAAAAAAAGACAGAAAAGTTTGAAAAAAAAAAAAAGTTTTTTTGTTTATGTTATACAATTTTGTAAATAAATAAGTTTTTTCCTGCACTGATGAGCACTGATGAGACTGCACTGACAGGCACTGATGAGGAGGCAATGATCGGGTGGCACTGATGGGGTGGCACTGATGGGGTGGCACTGATAGGCGGCACTGATAGGCGGCACTGATAGGCGGCACTGATAGGCACTGATATGTGGCACTGATAGGTAGCACTGATATGCAGCATTGGTGGGCACTGATAGGCGGCACTGCTGGGCACTGATAGGCGGCATTGATGGGCACTGATAGGCGGCACTGACGGGCACTGATAGGTGGCACTGACGGGCACTAATGGGCACTGATAGACAGCACTGGTTGGCACTGATGGGCACTGACGGGCGGCACTGATCGGCACTGACGGGCGGCACTGATGGGCACTAATGGGCACTGATAGGCGGCACTGGTGGGCAATAATGGGCACTGGTGGGCGACACTAAAGGATGGCAATGGTGGGCAGCACTGATAGGGAGGAAACTGGTGGGCATCACTGATGGGGAGGGCAATGGGGGGCTCCCTGAGCCCTGATTGCCATCCCTGGTGGCCATAGTGGGCATCCCTGGGGTCATAGTGGGCATCCCTGGGGTCATAGTGGGCATCCCTGGGGTCATAGTGGGCATCCCTGGTGGATCTAGTGGCATCCCCCCCCCCCGAGGGTCTGCACTGGTAATCAATGATCTGATTACCAGTGCCGACCCCCCCCCCTGTCAGGGGAGCCGCCGATCGGCGCTCCTTTACTCGTGCCTGTCAGGCACGAACTAAGGAAAGCCGATCAACGGCTGTTCCTGTTTTACTATGTGACCAGCCGTGATTGGACACGGCTGATCACATGGTAAAGAGCCTCCGTCAGAGGCTCTTTACCGAGATCGGAGATGCAGGGTGTCAGACTGACACCTCGCATCACCGATCGCCGCTCTGCGCGCCCCCGGGGGGCGCCCAGAGCTGTGTTATCCTGCCGCCGTCATATGACGTCCGGTCAGGATAACTCAACCACATTCCCGCCGTCATTTTGTAATAGGGCGGGCGGGAAGTGGTTAAAGATTAAACGCTTATATAGTTACTGTATTAAATGCCTTAGAAAATGTAGATGAACTACATCCACTGGACTTCCACCATTCGCTTTCTCACTCATTTCCTCATGGAATGATAACAACCTATTTACTATTGATAAATTTGAAAAAAAAAAAATAGATTTCTTTTACTTGCTGTAGCAATGTATTTCTAATATTCTATTTTAGATGCCCTAATTGCTTTCCTGAATTTATTTTGGCATTCCTTGTAAATTTGAAATGTCAAGGGTATCCTTTCTACTTTTTTAAGGCCTATTTTCTCTTTAATTATTTTATTTTTTTATTTTTTTTTTACTAGAATTTAGGGTTTTACTAGAATTTAGGGTTTGATGTTGTTCTTTGATGCTTGTTATCCAGGGTGGTTTAGGTGCACACTGTTCTTCCATTTATTTTTTTCTTCAGCTGAATATTATTAACAATATTTGGTGTGGAGGAACTTGACTGGCCTGCATAGAGTCCTGACCTCAATCCGATCGAACATCTTTGCATGAATTAGAGTGGAGACTGTGAGCCAGGCTTTCCCCTCCACATATGTGCCTGACCTCACAAATGCGCTTGTGGAAGAATTGTCAAACATTCCCATAGACACACTCCTAATCCTTGTGGACAGCCATCCTAGAAGAGCTGAAGCTGTTATACAGTGGTGATCGAAAGTTTGGGCACCGCAGGTAAAAATCTTATCTAATCTAAAGTTAGATTTTATCTCCATCATTTACACTTTAAAAATAACAGAAAACAAAAAATGGCGTCTGCAAAAGTTTGGGCACCCTGCAGAGTTAATATCTTGTACTGCCCCCTTTGGCAAGTATCACAGCTTGTAAATGCTTTTTGTAGCCAGCCAAGAGTCTTTCAATTTTTGTTTGAGGTATCTTTGCCCATTCTTCCTTACAAAAGTCTTCCAGTTCTTTGAGATTTCAGGGCTGTCTGTCACGCACTGCTCTTTTAAGGTCTAGCCATAGATTTTCAATTATGTTGAGGTCAGGAGATTGGGAAGGCCATGGCAAAACCTTCAGTTTATGCCTCTTGATGTAATCCCCCGTGGATTTGGAGGTGTGTTTAGGATCATTATCCATTTGTAAAAGCCATCCTCTCTTTAACTTCAGCTTTTTCACAGATGGCATCAAGTTACCATCCAAAATTTGCTGACATTTTATTGAATCCATTTTTCCTTCTACTCGTGAGATGTTCCCTGTGCCACTGGCTGCAATACAACCCCAAAGCATGATTGATCCACCCCCATGCTTAACAGTTGGACAGAGGTTCTTTTCATTACATTCTGTGCCCCTTCTTCTCCAAACGTACCTTTGCTCATTCCGGCCAAAAAGTTCAATTTTAACCTCATCGATCCACAGAACTTGTTTCCAAAATGCATCAGGCTTGTCTATATGTTCATTTGCAAAGTTCAAACGCTGATTTTTGTGGTGAGGACGTAGAAGAGGTTTTCTTCTGATGATTCTTCAATGAAGACTATATTTGTACAAGTATCTCTTTATAGTGGAATAGTGTACCATAACTCCAGTGTCTGCCAGATCTTTCTGGAGGGATCGTTCAGTCAAACGTGGGTTTTGAATTGTTTTTCTCACAATCCTGCGAGTGGTTCTGTCTGATATTTTTCTTGGTCTTCCAGATCTTGCTTTAACTTCCAGTGTTCCTGATGACTGCCATTTCTTAATTACATTCGGAACAGAGGATAGTGACATCTGAAAACGCTTTGCTATCTTCTTATAGCCTTCTCCAGCTTTGTGAGCGTCAACTATTTTCAGTTTCAGTTTTCTAGACAACTGCTTAGAAGATCCCACGGTGCCGATTGTTGGGGCAAATCAGATGAGTCTGAGCATTTAAAGAGATTGACATCACCTGGTCTTCACAGACGATGATTGAGAACAATCCATGACACTGGCAGGTCTCAGCCTTGCAAAGGGGGCAGTGCATGCTATAAATTCTGCAGGATGCCCAAACGTTTGCAGACGCCATTTTTTTGTTTTCTGTAATTTTGAAAGTGTCAGTGATGGAAATAAAATATAACTTTTGTTGACATATTATAAGAATGTCTAATCTGTAATTTGATGCCTTTTGGAGATTTTTCCATCTTTCCTTGGCTTCTTTATGTACATTAATACAAATTTTTACCTGGGGTGCCCAAACGTTCGATCACCAGTGTAACTGCAAAGGGTGGGCCAACTCAATATTAAACCCTATGGACTAAGACTGGGATGTCAATAAAGTTCATGTGCATGCAGGCGTCCCAATACTTTTTAATAGTGTAGGTACATACACCTCTAATCATTATAACAGGCACATACAATATTACATAGCACAAGAGGACTTTTAGGCTACCAGTGTGAGCCATAGCCAAGTCCAACTAGTAATATTGTAACAAATTTACAAATTATTAAAATATTCTTACTCTGATGCTTTAGCGCAAGAAAATACAGATGCATATGTTGTCCAGCATATATTACATTCACAGGACTGCCTACTGCATGGCACATTGGGGTTTATTTACTAAAGCCAAATCCACATTGCACTACATGTGCACTGCAAGTGCACTTGGAAGTGCAGCCACTGTAAATCTGAGTGGACATGCAAGGAAAATAAAAACAGCATTTTTGCTTGCACATGATTGGGTGATAGAAATCGGCAGAGCTTCCCCTCATTTCAGATCTTCTCTTCAGATCTACAGCGACTGCACCTCCAAGTGCACTTGCAGTGCACTTGTAGTGCACAGTGGATTTAGCCTTTAGTAAATCAACCCCATTGAGTTATTATCATTAAATGCTATACAATAACATTTATGACTGGATCTTCCTGTTTTATTCTCCTGAAAAGGAGGACTAGAGGCCGGAAAAATGCATAGAATTGTGTTGTCTCTCCATTTGCACCTTCCAGAACCTAACCTAGATATTATTGCTGTACAATATATGTAAAGTGATATCTTTGACATCAAAAGATACATACTGGGGTGGAGAAGACATGCAGGAAGTGTGTGCCTGTATTTTCTGGTACAAAAGCACCCTATTAAAAATATTTTAATAATTTGTTTTTATAAGATTTTAGCATTTGGACTTGGTTATGACTCATATTAATATCCTAAACATCCCATTGCATTATGTCATATGGTCTGTGGCTAATAAAGCACATTTTAGTTCCCCAATATTCCTTTTGTGAACTGGTGTCCAAAACTGAATTTAATTTTCCAGATGAGGTCTTACAAATGATTTGTACAGAGGCAAAATGATATCTCTATCTCTGCAGTTCATACCTTTTTTAATACAAGAAACGATTTTGCTTGCTATCAAAATCACAGCTTG